>NW_022196896.1:103314904-103327631 GCF_008632895.1 Mastomys coucha
TCATCAATATAGGTAAGACCAGCCTTGGGCCTGGAGAGATGATGGCTTGGGGGGTGGGGGTGGGGTAAGGCCACCAATTATTCTTCTAGAGGGCTCGGGTTCAATTTCTAACACTCACCCGCATGACTCACAACTATCCCTAACTCAAGTTTGAGAGGGCCCACCACCCTCTTCTGGCCTCCTCAAAAATCAAGCACTCACATGATGTATGTACATAAGAAATAATTCATATGCATAAAATTAAAAGGAAACTTTACTACTCTGCTGTGTTGTCATCATCCATACACAATACATGCTAAAATCATCACTAAATAAGAAAATGCCCAGTGGTGTGGTGATGCACTCCTTTAATCCCAGCACTCAGAGGCAGAGGCAGGCAGATATCTGTAAGTTACAGATACAGCTACAAAGGGAGTTCCAGGACAGCCAGGGCTATACAAAGAAACCCTGTCTCAAAGAGAAGGAAAGAAAGAAAAAGAGAAAAAAAAAGAAAGAAGGAAGAAGGAAGGAGGGAGAAAAAAAAGGAAGGAAGGAGGGAAGGAAGGAAGGAACTGCCTTACAGCCGTATCTTATGAAGCCTCAATTGAAAAATGTCTCCATAAGATGCAGCTGTAAGGTATTTTCTTAGTGATCAACGGGGGTGGTCCCAGCCCATCCTGGGTGTTGCCATCCATGCTCTGATGGTCAAGACAGCTATAAGAAAGCAGGTTGAGCGAGACCCCACCATGGCTTCTACATCAGCTCCTGCCTTCAGGTTCCTGCACCATTTGAGTTCCTGCCCTCATTGCTTTTGATAATGAGATGTCATAGCAACTGTGACTGAAAGAAACCCTTTGCTCCCCAAGTTTCTTTGGTCATGGTTTTTCATCACAGCAACAGTAACCTAACTAAGACATACACCGTTTACCCTTTCCTGCAAAAGTAGCCATTGACCATTCAAAACAAATCTCTACGCTGAGACCTAGTGTTATTAGTAGGCAGACACTGACCAAGCAGCCCCACACCATTACCATACCCATCCTTGGCACCAGAAAAAATAAAAAGTACAGATTTCTAACATCAGAGCTAGACAGAGACTTCATTAGTTAGCTGCTCTTCCAAGGTTCACTGTACCTAGCTGGACAGCTCACAACTACCTTTAAGTCTAACTCCAAGAGATTCAGTGCACTCTGGTTTCCTTGGGCACTGTATGCCTGTGTGTGCACATGTGCGTGTGCGTGCACACACACACAAAATAAAACATCTTTAGAAGTAGTTTCATGTGATGACTGGTGATAAGCCCTCCATAGATAATACTCCCATGTACAGGCCATACTTAATGGCATATGGCTGAGTATCACCAATGTACACATGTGAACGGTCAGGTGAGGAGAGTTGAGCTATTGTCCATCATTACATATCCAGGTAAGTCAAAATGAGAAATTCCACCCAACCCTCAAAAATCACTTTCTTATGCTAGGTCTGCGCTAACTTCATGAGCTGCATGATGGCACGTTCTGGCAGGGATGGTAAGGATTCAAAAAGGCCTAGCTTTTTGTTCCCACACCACTGCAGAGTCTCCCAGAGGTAATGATGGCTCGACCTCATCCATTACCGACTGCTTATGGCTGAGGTAAGCATTGATGCTGGAGGTGAGCACACTGACACTGCCTTCCAGGAAATGCTGGAGAAGGGCAAGCTTCTACGCAATGATCTAGCACCAGGAATTCATGGCACTCGCTTCCAAAGCCTTAGACCAGCACCGCACCCATCGCATCCTGTCCTTGCATCTGACTATGATGAGCCTCTAGGTCTGCAGAGTCGTGGAGGCACCAAATTGACCTAATTAAGGTTGAACCTGGGCTTCTGTAGGAAGGATGGTGGTTGGTGGTAGCTGTGCAGTAGTGGTTAAGGCAAAGGATGACGTAGAAGAGATCTTCCCATGCAAGCAAATGAAAAAAATTGGCTCATTTGAAAAAAAGAGCGAGGATGTAACTGAAGTACAAACACATAAACTAGGAATTTATTGATGCATTAGCCCACACACAAAGGTCTCCATGAAATAGAATTCTCCCAGATAAATGTTTAATACGACACAGGCCAGAATCCCTTACTCGTTTGATTACTTATTAATTCATTCAATGAACATTTAATGAGATGTCTTCTGCTCCACTGATTGTCACCATGGCAGTGACTTGGATAGACATCACTAAGCCCGCTCATCCACTTCCATCCTCTCTCCAAGAGTTTTACTAAATTTACCTGTTTTAAGAGGAAACCAGAAAATTCGCAAAGCATGGCTCATCAACTGTTTCTAAGTAAAAATTGCAAGAATAACTTACAAGTTAAAGGGTTAGCTTAAAGATACTGGCCTTGCATGGTGGCAAGAGCCAGTATTTGGGAGGCAGAGAGAGACACATAGGTCTTATATGAGTTTGCAGCTAGCCTGGTCTACATAGAGTCCCAACTTAGCCAGGGCTAGCCACATAGTAAAGCCCTGGGAAGATGGTGGCTCTGGAGTGAGTTTGAAACCCGAGTGCCTCTGTGTATGTGTGAGGGTGAGCAACTTCCCCTTTTGCTTTGCACAAGCCTGCGCTGGGAATTTTTCTGACAAGCATGCAATTCTTTGGTAATATTAAATTCATCAACTAAAAGCAAAGGAGGAAAAAAAAAAAATAAAAGCTAAGTGTGGTGAAGTTCAAGGATGTGAAACCCAGTTGTACCAGGGCCACCTTTGCTCTGCACAGGGGCAACCACAAAACCATTTAATCAGCCTTTTTCCTAGCAGCTCAAGTAGTAATAAAAATAATGACGTCTTAATTCACTTTTGAAAGGTTCAAGGAAGCTCAGTTAGAATAAAATAAGTCATCAAATCTCAAATAACGTATTTCAAAAATCCCTGACTGAGATAACTCCCAGGTGACGCTTTGCTGAACCCAAAATAGAGACCGGCGCATGATCCCCTGCTCACAAAAGAAACCTAGTCACACAATAAAGGGGGAAAACATTTTAAAAAAAAGACTATGGAAGAAAAAGGACAATAATTAAACCTTGCTCCTCTGAGATAAAGAATTAGGTCTGTGAGTGATCACAGACACGCTTCAAAGCTGCAGATGAAAGCAGCTTCGTGAGTCAAGCAATTGATTCTTAAAGACACGATTCAAAGGTAGAAAAAAAATTTTCAAAAATGAAAGGGTATGGAGGGCTGGCTCTCTGAACTATATTTGAAACCCTTCTGTCCACCGCTTCTTTCTCTGACAGTCCTATCACGTATCAGACAAATACAGCTATCTGCCCTTTGTGATATGGTTTTCTCCTTTGCAGAGGATAAATTTACAATATTTCAATCCCATAGCCACCATGTCATTTCTACACCATTTATTCTTGATGAATGCTATAGAACAATATAGAATGAAAAAGTTCAAAACGAGTGTGATGACATAATATACGTCAATTCTTTAACTCAGAGTCGTTATCTATATTAGTTTGCATACTAGTTTGCTACTGTATTTGTTTTTATTGCTAGCGTTAGACCCCACCATCTCCCCTGCTCTGGGGAGATGCTCTATTACTGAGCTATACTCCCAGACCAGTGGATTCCTGCCTAACTTAATTTTGCCACTGCTATGATTTTTTGCCCTTTAAAGAATCTTTTCTTTTTTACTAATATTCTTGGTTTTTTTTGGGGGGGGGGGATTCGAGACAGGGTTTCTCTGTGTAGCCTTGGCTGTCCTGGAACTCACTCTGTAGACCAGGCTGGCCTCGAACTCAGAAATCTGCCTGCCTCTGTCTCCCAAGTGCTGGGATTAAAGTTGTGCGCCACCACCTCCCAGCAATATTCTTGTTATATGTACATTCTGAAAACATTTTGATTAGCACTTCCCAAAGAGTAAATCTGGGTTTCTCTTTTCATTTTTTTCAGCTCTTAAATTAAGATTTTTAAAAACATTGCAAGTCTTTTGGTCTGCACCCTTTTCTGAGCTAACTGGAACTGTGCTCTAAACACCAGGCACGTGTGAACACGTCTTTGCTCCCCAGACACAGAAAGAGAGATCACATTATATCTTGATTTTTCTTTGCAGGTCCTACTAACTCTGAGAAGCCAACTAGGGGAGAAGAGTTACTCTGCATTGACTCCTTCAGCCTGGGCAGACTGGCTCATATAGTTAAGTCTCTCTCCTTGAGGACAGACAAGTGGCTGACAACTCCTCATTGTCCTAGGGAAACCAAACCAAATCGTTTTTGGATCGAGCTAGTCCAACAGCACAATGGACTCGCAGCTGCTTCAGTCAGTTTAGCATCTCCTGGGGCTCTTGACACCTTCCAGGCAGACCACATCCCTCTTACATCAGCATGTACTGTTGGCTCTAAGAACGGCAAGAGGAAGTGTAGTGCTGACACCAAGGTCCCTTGAGGACTCTAGAGGATGACCAGGGTTAGACTGGAGACAACACTGCACCCCAGGCCCCCACCCGCCCTGGCCATTTTCACCCAAGGAGCCTTTGTCAAACGTTTAAAATCTTAATCAATCTTCGCTCTGACCTCTCAGACCCCGAGGAAGATGGATGAGGAAGTTGGTGACCTTTCACCTGTCCTTCTATTTGTCCTGCTGCAGTGGACCCATTGAAAAGACAATGGGGAGGACCGTGCTGCCAGGCTTGTGAGGAGCTGGCCTGATCTCCTTTATGTTTCTCCCTAAGCTCTCTTTACATTCCCCTTCTTGTCCCACCCCCAAATCACTGGTCTTTCATTCAAAAGGAACGTTCTTTGCTATAGAGATAGAGGAAAAAAGGTGGGGGGAGAAGGGAAGGGCACCCTTCAAATGATTTTTCGATCTGAGATGTGAAAAGGGGGTTTCATGAAGGATTTAGGACTCGTTTCCATCATTAGCCTTGACTGCAGATAGTGGCTGGGAAACAGATTAATTATTCTAACCCAACTCCCAAGTCAAAAAGCTTTGACCTTGGGAAGGGCAAGTGACAGAGGTATTCACATGTCCACCGATTTAGTGTTTCTGAGCTGCAAGGGACTTCTACTGCCTGGAGTCCTTTGGCAAGTTTGTGAGTTTAGTATGATGATTCCATCATTCAGTTTTATAGCTGAACAAACCAAGGCTCAGGAAATATGATCAAGGTCATATCACCAAACTATCAAACTGAGAGACATCCCCTAGTTCCCACACCTGTCTGACCTATCTGGTAATGCTCTGGGTCCAGTAAGGTTGTCGACCAAGGTCAACTGTTTGCCTACTCCAGGGAGTTTTACAGCGCCATAAAGTCTCACTCAAGTTTAGAATTTCAGAAATCCCCTGTTCAAGTTTTCCCTTCTTTCCTAATTTTACCAGAGACTCTTGCTTGGCAGAAACGGAAGAACAAACGAACGACTTTTGTGCTTGAAGCATCTCCTTGAGAGTCATCCACTCAATGTAGCAAAAAGCAAATTCAAATTTAACTCACACAGCCCCTTTCCCCAGCTCGGAGGAAAAACACCAAGTTCTCAAAACGTGACTCAGCCCCTGGGGGCGGTGCCTTGAGCACATAGGCCTAACATTTGGGAAATGGGAGGCAGGAGGCTCTGGAGTTCAATGCCATTCTCCTCAGTCAATCTGAAGCCATCCCCCCTCCCCACCAAATGAAAAACTCTGTTCTCTAATGAGTCCCTGTTCTCTAAGGAGCCAAAGCAGGGGCTAGGGAGAAATTCGCAGCATTCACACAGGAAAGCTAGGTATAGCACACACAGAACTGCAACCCTAGCTCTGAGGAGGGTGGAGGCAAGAGGCTCTCTGGGACTTGTTAGCTGCCAGTCTAGCTCTGGGTTCCTCCGTTCATCAAGACTTTGTCTTAAGAGAATGAGGCAGGGACAGTAAGTCTTCCTCTGGCTTTTGCCATCTCTCTCTCTCTTACACACACTCACACATACACACACACACACACACACACACACACACACACCAGCCATTCATCATTGACAGCTTGCTCAGAAATGGACAGGGTCTGCAGAGTTCAACTCCTTGCTCCGTCCCTTCCATGTATCACAGGATGAAAACACACACACATACACACACAGACACACACACACACACCAGTTACATAAAGCAAACCACAAAAAAATGTTCCATTGACTTCATCCCCTCTCTTTTTCTCCTTTCCTCCTAATTTGGCTTGTAAAGATGTCAAGGAGTTGGAGATAGAGCAATACAATGAGTTACCAGGATCTATGACAACTGAAAAATCAATAACATTAGGTAGACCGAGATGAGCTAACGCTGGCAGAGAAAGCATATTAGCAGGAAGTAGAGGAATAACAATCACACACAGGGACCTCTGGAAGATGTAAAGTCACAGTTCACAGAAATCAAATGGAGAAGCATCTTTTCTAGAACACTGTAGTGTCACCACCATCCTGGGCATGTGGCTGTCTGCTATAGCTGGTGTGATTCTTGCACCAGTGGCAAGGTACACGCTTCTTTTCTCATGCAAATGCCAGGGTATACTACTCTCCCAGTCAGAAAGCAAACCCCACAGCACGTGACCCCACCTTGACAAGTGACTTCCCAGTGTGACTTGCATATTTTCAAGTTGACACTTTAGCTTGGGGGATCCCATCTTTATCTTTTATTGATAAAGAAATAAAAGAACATCCATAGACAGCCACTCCTAGAAATAACTATAGCAAATCAGTGAAGGCCTTCCCGGAGAAAGTAGAAAAACTCTCTCGTGTAACCGGATAGCACCACGAGGACCATCAGTGTACTTTTTCTTGTGGCGATGCCCACAGACTCAAGGTCTAGCAAGTGGAATGCCTTACACTTACACCCTGTCATTAGAATGCTTGAGATGCCAGACAAATTGTTTGGCAGTCATTTACTTCAGGCTCTTTAATCACCAAATCAGGTGAACCCCGAGGCCTGACTGATAGGAAAGATTCACCTGCTCTGCTCCATAGCTGGGAACCTGCAGACACGACTTAGTGACAGGCATTAAGGAACTGCAGACTGTGGATGATGTCAAGCAAGACAGAAGACCCTGGATGTCTGGCCTGTTTGGACAGCTCAATCCACACACGATATAAGCAAGACCTATAAAATGGGTTCCTCTCATCCTTCACCCCAAGGCAAGTGCAAAGCTGCAGAGAAGCCAGTCTCTGCTCTGACAGACAGAGGAAGTCAGGAACGAAATGCCCATGCTCATTTGTGTGAGATGGGTGAACAATGACTTCAGTAATATCATAAATTGTAATCAATGCAGTAAAAATACACTCTTTTTCCAAAACCCAATAACCAAAATGGATCGCAGTCTACTATCATCCTTCCCTCTGACCACAGATCAAATCAGGAGACTCACCACTCCCCACCACCCCCATGCATTATGATCTCCTAAAAGAAATAAAGAGGTCTTTTGTCAAGATTAATTTTGCTTTTGAAACCCTTCAAGGGGTGCTAGGTGGAACAGAGGCACTTGAAGCATTGCCTACGTTACTCTGTTGGGCCACTTCTCTACCGGTCCATGAAGCAGGAAAAAAATTAAAGTACTCTCTTTGTACAGATTCATTGTAATCAGTGGGCGGGCACCTGGTGAGTCAACGTGCGGTTCCCATTTAACTCCTTCGAGCTCACACACATTCTGCTATTTTCAGGGAGTCTGGAGACTGTGGCTCAAAAGGTTTTCTGCCCTCTTTAAGCAAGGATCAAGCAAGCCCATTTCTTCAGCTTGTTCATTAGCATTTCAGAAGGGGCATCAAGCCGGCTGGGATCTAAGTGCCTGTTAGCAAATGTGCTTGGCCTTCTGCTGATTACAGCAGCATCGTTTGTTTTCTCAGTATTAGAAATGTCTTAGCCTTGCCACCTGGAGCTACAGCACTTACTCATTAGATCCCTCTGTCCCAGTACATCCCACAGGGGCTGCTAATTACTGGCTTTACTCCATTCAGTCCCATCTCTGATTTAATTACGTGCACTAAGCCCTAATGAAAAGTACAGTATGGCTCTTCTTACCTTGGCATTCACCATTCTGCTCCTCATGCCCAGCGTTGCATAGGCAGTTGCCAATGGGTACCAGCCATTCACCATCTGCCCCACAGTACATTTTTGGCACATCCTTCTCTTCTGAGTTGTTGACACAGGAGCCTCGAACTTCCACCAGGGAAGAGGTGTCAGCCCCAGTGATGGTATCGGGAAATTGGGCTAGATTTCGAACGGTGAGTGGACACTTCTTGTAGAACACACGGACAGACACCAGGGCGATGCAAGCACCCACATCCTGAAAAGCCAGGTAAAACCCCTTCTTGCTCAGTGGCCCCACATCCCGGATCTCGGTGTTGAGCTTCATGATTCGGTCCCCAATGTCCACCTGTGTGAAGCTCTCATCGGCTGCGATCGTGTCGATCTTGCCGAACTGGCTCTCTCTGATGAAGCGCTCCTTGTCGTTGTCCGATTCATAGTAGTAGAGGTTAAACGTCTCCTTGCAAGTCCCCATGACGCCCGGAAGACTGTTGCAGTCCCTCAGAGTGAACTTAATTTCAATGTACACCCTCTGCGCCCCTTCTCGGGTGATCCAGTCAGTTCGCAGCCAGTTGTTTTGGCTGGCTTCCATCACGTTGCACACCTGGTAGGTTCGGATCGGTGTATTTTTCTCATCCATAATGCTCACTTCCTCCCACTGCAAAGACCCAGAGATAAATGTTATCAGTGAGAAAGTTTCATCAGAAATTCATCCAATCTATTTCGCACTCTTGAGGACAGTTATCCTTCCAAGAATGAAGACAATTACTGTATGCCAATCCCCACCTCCCTCCGCCCCCACGGGAGGGAGTATCTTTGGGCTATTTTGCTATTTTCTTGAGAAAGCACCCCCCCCCCGCCCCCTAGCACCTCACTGCGATCCCTCTCCTCCTCTCCCTACACATTTCCTCTTAAAACAGAAAGGCACCAGTGACTGCTTGTGTGTTCTCAGCAGTTCTTGCAGTGGTCCACAACCTCCGATTCACCTACTACAAGAGCTACAGCTCCAAGTGGCAATATTTACTCATAAATGAAAAAAACCTGCATGTGTGTGTGTGTTTCAACCACTAAACAGAAACCTGCAAATTAAGGGCAGGAAGGGTTGAGCTTGCCAAAGGAACACAGTTATCAGTTAATTAGTGGTGTTCCTGTCAGAACTTTGCTCCCTTTTTTTTTAAATGACTTTATTTTTTTTTATAATACATTATTCCTTGTCTTTAGAGGAGAGAGAGAGAGAGAGAGAGAGAGAGAGAAAAGAAAAAAAAAGAAAGGAAAAAAAAAAAAAAGAAATCCCACCTGGTTTCAGCAAACCTGGGAGGACAGTACATTTCCTGTCTGGGTTTCTCAAATATACCATCACAGAAATAGAAACCTTTTCAGAGCCCACATTGAATTGCTAAGTGTGCACATTTTCTTATTTTTAAAGCACACACACACACACACATACACACACACACACACACACACACACACGTAGACAGAGTCAATGAATGAGTGCTTCGCTTCCAATTAGTCACAGCCAGTTAAAGTAAAATAGTAAAGTGGCATTTATGACTGAAAGCCCAGGTAAGACAATTAAAAGGAGACTGGGCTGTTTTGGTGCATTCTGCTTCCTGACACGCAGACTCTAACGGTGGGCCATGGCCATGCTGAGGGATACATTCTGAGCAAAGTACAAGTCTCACCCCCTCCTATAGTTTAAAAAAGAAAACGAATCCTATAGAGGCAGTTTGGTTATACCTAAACCCTAGCTTCTTTTAGATTGGTAGACAGCCTCCAATTCTTCACTAACATTTGAGATAATGCAGACTGATAGAAATCTGGCATAAATCAGCTCAAGTACCTAACAGAAATATAATTAGAGTGAAAAAAAGAGACTTTTGAAAAATGTATATTCCACAATGGCACCTTCCCTCTATTGAGTATCCTAATGTACCTTTCAACAGGTCCCCATCCTTGCAGGGGAGACTCTTAATGGCAGAAAGGCTATTATATGAAGAGCCACAATGCATTAAATTCTGTGTTTGATTCTTCTGCTCTCATTGTGAAAGTTGGAGCTAAGGGTGTTGAGTGTCCTGTGGTGATGATGATGATGATTATTAATCTATAGGCAATAAGTTATCAGTAGTTTACTTGTTTGAGGGAAAACTCATGTAAATGTAAAAATAGATTTTGCATCAAAAATACCTACTCAGCCTGCCTCTCATCTCAGAACAAAGATGAATTGGGAAAAGCACATTTATTCTTGTAAATGAAAGTACAGAGAGTTCTCTCTAGAGCCCCTATAGGGTAGTTCAGGTCAGGTGAGCGTCTATTCAGAACTGCAGTGTATTAACACATTGTTCCATGACCCATAGCCGTCAGGAATCTTCCCTCAGTTGCTTATTTCATAATCACCACAGAACACAGCACACCCGTTTAAATGAGCACTGTCACGAAGGAGTGCCCGGTCCAAGCTGCCAGCAGGAGCCAGCCTTCACTTGCCACCATTATCCTGTTCTTCCTGATTGTTCTCCGAGACATGGAGGTATCTCCAACGGCATCTCATATTTTACTTGGGGGTGTTAGCAAATTGGTTTCTTTTAAAAGTTCCTAAAAGAATATGTTACAAGTAAATGCCATTATTAGACAGCCTACCAGTTTCCAACAGACAGGAAAATATTCTGTCTACAAGGAGAGAGTCCTGAACAACCAAGAAGACCCTATGTTTTTACCCTCTACTTGGATTTTTCCAAGAAAATCCACTTCTAGTTAGTTAATGGATCCTCAGAATTTACTTTTATTCTAAACCTGAAAAGGATTGCAATGATAAAAATAGAGAGATTAACTGAACTTTCAACATTGACAAATTTTCTCTGTAGGGGGTTATATCTCTAAATAACTTTTAAATTAAGTTTTTTTGGGGGGTTATAAAATAAAGGTTTTATCATCATATTTTTACACATATGTGCCAAGGAGCCTTGCTCTGCAACCCCTCACGCCCCTCCCCTTGCTGATCTCTTTCCTGCTCAATCTACTTTCATGTCTGACACTCTCTCACACACACACATATGTATATATGTACATATGTATTTATATATGTATATTACATGTCTGTGAGTAGATTCTGCATATGAAAGATAGCATGTGACATTGGGCCTTTCTGTCTCACCACCCCTCTCTCTTGTTCCTGCAGAATGACCAATTCTGATGTATGCTAGTGAAATTTCATGTCTAACCTCATAATAATAATAGCTGAAGTGGCACACACCTCACAATGAATGATGCAGGAAAAAAAAACCCTGAGTACTCAAGTCCACAGGAAGTTCTGGGTTGTGCACAGTAAGCCATGCCTGCTGGTTTTAGTGTTTTGTTTTGTTTTGTTTTTCTTTTCTTTTTTTAAATAGAGACTTCAAAACAAACTAAAAGTTTCGTGTCTAGAAAATGTGACTAAGTACTCTTTCAGCAATTCTACAGAGAGAAGGAGAAAAGATGTCGGCATACTAAATTCCAACCAATGTTTTCTAGAAACCAGACAGACCATAGACTGTACTTTCGAATGTGTCAATGATTTTAGCTGTATTCTCTGTTCATGCTTGGGGCAGGGAGAAAGAGAAAGGAGGCGTTTACAACTTTTTACTAAGCACAGACTCTCCATCCTCAGTGGGGTTGGCTAGTAGTTGTCATACACTCTAACCCAGGGAGGGTAACTCCTGGTTGAGCCTGCGAAAGCTTCCTCCGGATGGATCCAGAGTCTAGGACTAACAGGGACTCGCAGCAAGATAAAGCTGTATCTTTCTTCACATTCAAAGGATATGTGCAATTGCCTGTAATCAGCACTGCATGCAGCCTGTCTACGCTACCAGAGGCCCGCCAATCACTTTCCCTCTCTTAGGTTTAAGAAAAAAAAAATGGTTTGGGAGACAAAATGGAATTTTTTTGTCAAAGACCAAGCCAACAGCAGGCAGTCAAGTTCAGGCAGAGAGACAGGGAAGCAGGGCAATCCCCATTTTATTTCAGATGGATTGTAGGGCCTGCTTTGATTCCTCAGGGTTTTTTTTTTTTTAATGACTATTTAATTGCCCATTCTTAGTTTTGAAACACACATCGTATAACAGTGTCTTATGAATCTTTTTTCCGATGCTTTGTCTGTCAATTCTTTAATCAAGAACCATGCTGGGTGCCAGCATCAGGCATCACAGAGTTTGCCTTTGCAAGGCTCCTAATCTTGGCTTCTCATTGTTTTTGATCAGTTGACTCAGTCATAAACCGTCACGCATGTCAGGGTGAGATGGCTTGCTTAATTTTTTTTTTTTTTTTTTTTTTTTAAAAAGGATGTGAGTTAGTTATTTCAATCTGGGGCCCATAGTCAGAGAGACAAGCTGTCTTGACTTCTTTCTGTAACTGCTGCGTTTGGGACCTGCTGCTCAGTGGGGGAAGAAGGGAGGGAGGAGGAAGTGGCAGCAGGTAAGCCGGAAAGTCTTCTGCAGGACTTGGTCATGGAGAGTTCTACAATCTCCCTAGCTGAGACATGAAGCAGGATGTTCCCCCCCAGTGTGTGCAAATCCAGACCCTCCATACGATTAGCCTTTCAAACTGAATGCCCAAAGCTTGGAGGACTCTGGATTTACAAGGCCCTGGCAGAAACTTCCCTAGCCAGCAGCTGACTTAAGATTAGAACCACAAGTTAAGGAGGCCAGCCTCCCCACTGCTTTGGTGTGTATAATTGGAGATGTTTTCTTTCTGCTATCTTTCTTTTTTTTTTTTTTT
>NW_022196896.1:103327641-103337639 GCF_008632895.1 Mastomys coucha
TTTTTTTTTTATTCTCCTTCTTCATCTGGAAGCAGAACAATTGCTCTAAAATTAACCCCGCCAGGACTCCATGACCACCAGAGCAATAGGCATAAATTCTAATTTGGTCTCCAGATCGTATTTCTTGTCGGTATTTTAGTTTTAAATAGGCATCTGAGTCTATAC
The DNA here is from genome assembly GCF_008632895.1 of Mastomys coucha. Classification (NCBI taxonomy): domain Eukaryota; kingdom Metazoa; phylum Chordata; class Mammalia; order Rodentia; family Muridae; genus Mastomys; species Mastomys coucha. The sequence continues at coordinate 103,327,807 of NW_022196896.1, forward strand.
TTTCACCAATCTCCTAATTTTGAAGCCCCTTTCTGCCCTTTTGGTTTCTAGCTCTTCCATGACAGAACTATCCAAAGGGAGTATTGGATTTCTCCAACAAAGCGTAATTCACTTCATAGGCCACAGCGGAAATCTGACCCCCCTCACCACAATCACTGAGAATCAAGCCATTAGACTCTCAGAAAGTGGCTAATCACTCTTTTTTTTTTTTTTCCTTTTGCCTCAGAGAAGGCCTCAGAACTTACCCCTCCTTCCAGAGGGCTTGCTATCCACCCAAGCTCTCCCTGAACAGATCTGGAATCCAATAAAGTAACTGCAAAAAAAAATATATAAAAAACACAAAGGAAAATAGATTAATTTCCAATTGCAAAAAGCCAATAATACAAAAACCATTTGCCTGAGCGGTTCCATATGTGTTGAGGGTGCGAATAGCCAATCTGATCAAAACCGAAACTCGGGCCCACTTATGTAAATAACCACTCCCCACACGATCCTCTCCCCTCTTCAAATCTGTAGGTTCTTATTTATTTTACTTGCTTAGCATTTAAAATTCCATCTGAGAACCCGGTTGATTCATTTTTTCTTTTCCCTAAAAAGGATGAATAGGGCATCTCAAGCACAATTCAAACAAAATCAATCTATCAGTGTAGGACAGCAACACCAGAGAGCAGAGTCTGCATTCATCTCTGTCTGCTATCTACTAGCTGTATTTGTTTTTGCAAGCCTCAGATGACCACATAACTCACCGGTGGTGGTGACAGACCCACAAGTGAATGCTATCGGAGGACCTGAAGGGTCAGGGGAAATGCTCTTCCTCCCCATCCCCTTAAGTCCCACCACCACCAACTAAACACAGGCCCCCTGTATTCACCCTCTGCTTTTTAAAATTTCTAAGTTTTTAAATATCTTTTTAAAAATATCTAAGCAAGGAGGCCTGCCAGATGGGTAAGGTTAAAATTCAAACGCACTGAAGTAGCCTCTTTTTCCTAGGTCCTTTGGAGGACAACCGAGATGAGCCCTCTCCACCTCCAGGAAATGGCTGGTTTGAATTTTAGGTATGGAGTGCTGCCTAATGGATTTAGTATGCTTGCGCTACACCTAACATTGGGCCTCCAAGCTAGGGGGAAGGGAGAAGACGTCTCTAGAGCTGCGGTACCCTTCTCAGGGTGGTGCCTACGACACCACAGTGAGAGGCAATGAATTCGAAACCTAGCCACATTGCCTTTCCCACCACGATCTTCAGGCCTGGGGTCGAAAGGCCCATCTAAAAGGAACCCTTTGGGTTATTAATTTGATCAGGGAGGCTGACTCTTCAGGCTGGGGGAGGGGTGGGAATGGGAGGCCCCTGTCTTGGAGGCCCGAGTACCCCAACTCTGTCTCACCCCCAGGGCCTGGAATTCTGCCCACCTCTCCCCTCACTTTACCCCTCAAATCCAGGAAGCTAAAAAAACAGCCCCTTTGCCCTAGCTCTCCGAAAGATCCTTATTCCTGGGGTCTATTAATTATTCTAAAATGTAGAGCCTTTCCCGGGTCGTTCCCGCCTGGAGTTGTGCTCCCATCTCTTCCCGGTCCCTAGAGAAAAGCCCGCTACATCCACTTGGATTTATGTAAGGTGGATTAGGGACACAAAGGGAACAATAAGACCCAATTTACAAAAAAAGGGAGGGAGTAGAGAGGGAGGGTAAAAGGGAGAAAAGGAAACGTGACGGGAATAAAAAGCAACAAAATGAATTAATTTTTAAGGGAAGGAGGGGCAAAGGGGGTGCAGCCCCCCTCTATTTCAACATTAGCCTACGGTTCCATCGAGCGCCTTTTTGTCTAGGGCGCCCAGTCTTGCTTCCCAAAGGAAAAAAAAAGGGAGAAATTAAAGGTTAAAAAAAAAGAACCCTAATTTTAACTGTCTCTACGTCTGGGGCGAGAGAGGTCTCTGGGGACACTTAACAAGTGTGTAAAGTAAGTAGCCACAGCCAGGAGAACGCGAGGTACGCGGTTCCGCTCAGAGGAAAAGCCCCAGGGACTGAGCGGCAGCGGCTGCCGAGGTGCTAAATCGAAGCCACAAACCCTGGAATGAGGAGATGGAGTAGGGGAGAGACAACTCTTCTACTCCCACTGCTTCCTCCTCCGCCCCGGCAGTGCCTGTGGGCAGGTGTATGACAGTGTCCAAACCTCTGCCGGGAGAGCTCCGGGTACCCTCTGCCTAGCCAAGCCTAAGTTGGTTTTTGGCTCCCTCCTTCGGAAAAGAAAAAATGATAGTGGATTGCACAGGAATAGCTAGATGGATTGATGCCTGGGGAGACGGAGGATGGATGGATAGATGGATGTAGGGAGTGGGATGAATCGATGGGACAGATGCACAGCTAATGCGAGCAGGTTGGAACACGAACAGAGGCCGGAGCCCAGGTTCGCACACTGTGCGCAAATCGTCCAGGTTCATGCAGACATCCGCGCCAGGCACACATTTGCCCTCAAACACACCACACCACACACACACACACACACACACACACACACACACACACACACACACACGAGAGGAGGGGGAGAGAGACAGAGACAGAGAGACAGGGACACACACACACACACAGAAATAAACACACAGAGAGTGTTCTTTTCCTTCTAGGCCCATCACAAACTAAATGGTCATCACCTCTCCCCTCACCTCGGACAGAAACACAGACAAACAATCCTTCCAGCCCGTCTCAACAGACAAACAGAAAAGAGCACACGAATGGGTCTCGCCGGTCATGTCTGTCCTTCTAGACTAGTCCAGTACACCCTTCCGGAGAGAGAAGCTTAAAGTGGGATTGTTTAACTCCCGGGCTGGTCCCCTAGGTTTGCTGGATGATCTAAGGATCTTGGGTAGAGGAGAGGTAGGCCTGCGATTGCAACCTCCAGGGTACGCGGCCCGATGGAGAAAAAGGTGTCTGAGGCCCGGTGCTAGAAATCAGGTCACCGGCGCCCGACAAGCGGCGCCACCGCCGCTGCGCTGCGAGACCAAGCAGCCGGGTCCCGGGAAGCGCAGCGCTGGGAAAACTTTGCAGAAACCCGGGCTCGCAAGGCTTGGACAGAGGCCGGGCGCGCTAAGCCTTCACTGCGCTCTACATTTGCGTTTCCCTTCTCGCCTATGCTGCTGATGGAGAGGACTTTGCTCACACGTTTTTTTGTTTTGTTTTCAAATCCCGGTGTATCCCCTCGGGGCGCCTGGAGCCGGCCCAGCAGGCGGATGCTGATAAACTTTGGCCTTTTGCTACAAAGTTGGGCAGAGTGGCAGCTTGCTTCGGTCGCCCCTCTCAGTTCAGACTGCCTGATCCTCCTCAGTCCCTACTTAAGAGGATCCTCTCTGTCCCGCATCCTTCTCCGGAGTGGGAACGCGAGGCTCACGCCGCGCTCTCCACCCCCCCGCCCCCCATCCTAAACTGGTTCTAAGCTCCCGAAGACCATTCATCAGTGAATCACCCCCACTCCGGGTCCCGAACCGCAAAAGGCCTGCCCGGCTCTTACCTTCATTCGCGGGGTATACCCTAGAACCGGTGACAGCGTCGCTAATTCCAAAGAGAAGCGAAAAGAGGAAGAAATAGAAAATCCCAGCCATGGTTCGCCGGTGCCAACGCTGCTCCTGCCGCTTCTATCCCAGTGGAATAAATGCTTAAGTTAGGAGTGCAGCAGTCTGAAGACATTGCCAAGAGGGTGGGCCCGGCCCGTGACGTACACCCGCCAGTCCGGAGCTGGCGACCAATGGCAGTGCAGAACCGGCGCCAGGTCCCCACCCCCTCCGCGCAGAGCCCACCCCCGAGGTCCCGCCCCCTCCAGCCTCCGCAGGGCTCAAGGTCTCCGGAGGCTGGCTCCTCAGCAGTGATGGGTCGGTGCCCCCACGGGAGCCCCCCCGGACCTTGACTTGATCCTCGGGGATCGATTCTTTGGACGGCAGAGGGAACTTCGAGAGACTCTGAAAGGACGGAGGGGAAGGCCAGACAATGTTGGCAGTCCCCGCCGGGCCCCAAGTCCGGAGGTGTGCGAGGAAGAAAAGACTCCTGTTGAGATGAAATAAGTCTGAAGTTGACCTGCACCTTGGCTCTTGCCCCTTGCCGAGGTCGTCGGGTCGCTGTACCGCACACCCCAGCTCAGGTCGGGCACTCTGCTTCACGCAGCCACCCTCATTGCCAGGTTCTGTGTCTTTATGGCGCTCCTCCGTGGGAAATGCTTTGGGCTGGGGGACTTTCGTAGCTTGATAAATTCCTTTCCTTTTTAGTTACCAAGGGGGCCCAGTCGTCTCCGCTTGTCCCCAATCTTTCTAACGTCGGGAAGTAATCCCTGGTCAGGTCCGGTTGTTCATTTCGACCGAGCCCACTACCGGACTAAGAAGGGAGAAATCACCTCGCAACAGCTCTGGCTTATCGGGAACTCACTGTACAGTTTCCAAGGATAGTCCCTGAAACCGCGTCTAGCCGTTCCGGGACACCTAGGTGTAAAAGGGGAAGGGTGTAAGAATGCGAACACCTGCTGCACCGAAGGGACAGACGGAGGGTCGCAAGCTGCCTGGAGCAGCTACTGTGACTCTGAGCTCCGACGTCTCCCCGGTGCTGATGGGGACAGTCTCCCAGGAGACCAAGATGAGAGACCCTACCCGCAGAAACTTGTCCCACAACCCCGCGTTGTTTTGTGTGCCAACCATCGACTTCCCAGGGACGCAGACACCATCGGGTCCTCCGATGCTCAGGCCACCGGGGAAGCCAATTGAGTGCCAACCGCAGACATCTAGCTATCTGGGGACCCGCCCCGGTTGAAACTGGGTGGCTGCTCCTCAGGCGTTGGAAGGATTGGGATTCCAAAAGATCCACCTTCGGTGCTCCCCTCAAGCTGCCCCTCCTTTGGCTCTCTCTCGGGCCAGATTTTCCTCCTCCAAGTCTGGGTCTCAGCCTGAGATCTATGCCTGGAGTGGAGGCACTTTGCAAACAGCGGGGGCAGAGGCTCTACGTGAACCAACTGCGCCACCTGCCGGCCAGATGCGGGAGCGCGCGGGCCGGGAGCAAGGCAGAACGGACAAAGACCTTAGCCAGCCAGCCAGCTAGGGTGTCCAAGTCCGGCTAGTAATTAATTTATCGATTTGGCCACGTCCTCCCATACTAGGTACGGGAAATCCTGTCTCACCTCCTTCCGCCTACACTACCAAAAATGGACTCGGAAAACGTTTCATGGAGGAACTTCACGTTCAATGGATTTCATGAGTAGCTCGCTCCCTAAAATGGGAATATGGAGTAAAAAATCCGAGCATCGCGGCAAGGTGTGGAGCAGGTAGAAAATCGAGCGTAGGTCCAGGCGCTTTCTGCTTATTGTCCTGAAGGACCGATCGCGCTTCTCGTCCAGGGCTGGAGAACTGTGCTTGCACACTCAGACCCGGGCTAATCTCACCAGCAACTTTTGCAGAAGGAGAGTGCGACGATGGGCAGTAGCTGAGACGGTTGTCCAGAGGGACAGCGTCTAAGGCTCTTGGCATTTTGACTCTGCGGTTTGGAAAAGCCTATTGGAATGTCACCCCACCGGGCAAGAGGATTTCCGTTATTGTAGCTACTGATTTTACATCAGTGAAGCGCACGGTGGGGGGGGGGGGGTAATTATGCACGCGGGAATGTGTGTGTGTGTGTGCATAAACTATTAAAAATAACCGCACTAAGGCATCTTTTAAAAAGTCTCGATTCTTACATGTGTCTTTCTGGCTTTTACAGACAAACAAACAGATAAAGATCTAGGTCCCCATGGTTTGGCACTCAGATTGAGAAAGGGAAAGAGCAATCCGAATTCTTGGAAAACATTTTTAAACAATAGGTGCCGGTTGTGTCTCGGCAAGAGAGTGAGTACTGTGTATTTTCTATAGTTGAAACAGAAAACTACCTGCCCGTCTCGTTGAAAGCAGCAACATCTCCAAAGCATGCATCCCACCCCATGTGCACACTAAACATAACTGTCTTTTCTGGCTTCAGATGCCTGAGAAAGCAGGGCTGAAGCAAGGACACAGCCTCCCCTGGCCTACCCTCCCTTTCTCTCACTTCTCAAGCCTCAGGGCAACCCAGCTTCTGAGAGAACCAGGAAACTAAAGGCTAACTGGGGGGGTGGGGGGCGTGCAGAGGAGGAGGAAGCCCTGTAACCTCAGTGAGATCACTGGGCAGCTGTCCCCTGACCCCCAAAGAGAACACTCTCCTGGCCATTGGCATTACACCTAGCCCGAACGAATACGATTCTTTAAGTGGTGCAGAAATGAAAACAGTGCTAGCCCTGGTGACCACCAATGCAGAACTGCCCTGTGCAGTGTCTACTCTAAGACCCTGGGGGTTTCTAGTGTTCCCCTCTTTATAACAAGCCAGTGGAGTCACATAAACACAAGAAAATGATAGAATTGCAGCTACCACCAAAACCACTTGCCAATAAAATAAAATAATTCACACGGTGTGGCATACACCTTCAGTCCCAGCACTCTAGAGGCAGAGACCAGCAGATCTCTTGTGAGTTCCCGGGCACTCTGATCTGAATAGTGATTTCTACCCACGCTACATAGTATGACTGTGTATCAATACAGGCAAACATTAAATAAACATAAAATTAAATACCTGAATTTATTTAGGTGAAAGGGTTCTACCCATAAGAACTCAGGTATAATTTGGGAATACTAAGGGACATGTCTCTTTTTGCTCTCTCCACTCATGGCCAGGGCCGGGCAACTACTTCTCTCTCTCTGCCTATCTCTGCCTCTGCTACCCTCTTAACTCACCTCCCCATGCCCTATAGAATAAACTCTATTCTATACTAAAAATAATAATAATAATAATAATAATAATAATAATAATAATAATAATAATTGTGCTAAGAAGCATACCGAGAAGGATAATTTAGATAACCTTTTGTCTTTTTGGTATTTTGCCTACCACAAAGATTTGAACTTACAAATTAGACTGCGAATGCTCAGTTGAATTAAAGCTATATTTTAAAACCTTTTTAACATTACTAATACCAATTTGTGTGTGTGTGTATGAAGCATATATTTGAAGGTATCTGAAGCGTCTAGGAAAAAAAGATTCAGATGTCCTGACAGATAGTGAGCCACATGTCACGTGAGGGCCAGGAGGAAGAGGAAGAGGATGGGAATCGAACTCTGACCCTATGAAAGTGCAAGTGCTCTGAACACCCCCATCCCCACCCCCCAGGCATCTCTTTTGCCTCCATGTCAGTCTTTATACCTATAAACTACTTACTGTAGCTATGATTGCATTGAGAAATCACTACAAACTTGAATGTCCCCTTCCACAAGGACCTGAGCACTCAGACCTTTCTTTGGCGCTACCTGAGAATGGGGGAGGGGTGTGACTCCTTTACTTCCTGAAATGGGAAGGAGTGGAAAATGACCTTCAGTTTCTTCCCTTCTCTCATGGTTAACTGAAGAAGACAGTTTGTTTGCCTTTGTCTCATAGACTCTGGATGGTTTACCAGGATCTGAGGCTGGGATCCTACCTCCGAGAACGACAGTTTCAAAAACCAACCAAGAAAAGCTCTTGACTCCGATAGCTCTCGACTTACCACCACTGTACGTATTCCTAGAGCACCCAGGATGCCGGGTGACAGCTTTCATTCTCAGACGTCAAGGTGGTTTAGTATCGTATGCAAATGAGAAACGGGGTTCTTATTTGAACCCCACCTGAGTGGGAAAGATGGCAGCAAGGCTCAGGTTTTGCTGGATCAGAAAAGAGAGAATAGGCCACAGCAATAGATCTCTGAAGAAGGGCAGGGGCTGGCTGGAGTACTCCAGGAGGTGCCTGGATTCCACTCACTTCAAACCAACATTTCACTGGTGCCAGCGATGTACCAACACCTTGTTGAAAAGGGGTCATGGGTTCCTTCTATAGCTTGGGAATGTCGCATCACCTTCCATGTGGTAATGTGGCAGACCAGAGAAATGGTCACAAATCTGTCCCTCTGCAGCCCAGAAGGATGGTGAAGGGAGCAAGGGCGCAGGCAAGGACCCTTTAGACAAACAACCCTACCCCAGATCTACAGCCTTCCAACTAAGTTTCAGATAGTGGGGGATGGGGACAAAATTCACACCAGACACTTTATATCTGTTCTGGGCTACACTGTGAATGCCAGCTGAACATAAGAATTACTTCATCTTTTCAGACATGCCCAAATGTAGGGTAAAACGCTCTTTATTCTACATAATATCTATGATACCATTTCCCTCAGTCCATTACAAAACCAGGAAAGTCAGTCCAAACGTCACAGTTATTAAGTAACTTTTCAAATGATTTACTTATTTATATATTTTGTGTATATGAGTACTCTATTTGCATGTATGCCTGCATGCCAGAAGAGGATGTCAGACAGAAAAGGGCAGAGGCGCTCATTATAGATGGTCTAGAGCCACCATGTGCTTGCTGGGAATTGAACTGAGACCTCTAGAAGAGCAGCCAGCGTCATTAACCAATGAGGATGAGTCATCTCTCCAGCCCCCATATCTTAGGACTCTAATAGCTGAGGTAGGGTTACTAAAAGACTTTTGGGGATCATTACTTTCTGAGAATAAACTAATGGCCATATATGTGAAAAACATAAAGCTCATACAATTTACAAAAGCCACTTTGAGAAAGAAATAATTATCTGTTTAGATATAATTATCTGTTATGAGCTTGCAGCTGCCACCCCTCCCCTTCTACCCCCTTTTCCCTTTTGGAAACACAGTGCCTAGTGGCAATTCTGTAAGAAAGTAATATTGACCACTACCATGCTGCTTCATAATTAAAATATATAAGTTTAGACTCACCCACCCGCACCCTGACACCCATCAGCCTAGAGCATGCATTTACTGTGCTCTGAACATTTGGTTATTGTGAACTTTCCAAAGAGTTGCTGGCCGTCCCAAAGAAGTTGAAAAGGCCAGAATCTATGTTCTGTTATGTGTCATGTAAGTGCTTTTCAGGCTTCTGGATAATGGAACGAGTGTAGTTCTGGAGGATATACGGCTGCCACAGCGGTATTTCTGATTTTGCTTCTTTACCATAACCAGGTATGCTAGTTGGTAAGACAGAAGAGCTTTTATCCCGCAAAGACAGTGCTTCTTGGAGATAGAGGCAAGTGGATCTCTGTGAGTTCGAGGCCAGTCTGGTCTACAAAGTAGGTTCCAAGGCAGCCAGGGTTACACAGAGAGACCTTATCTCCAAACACATACACAAACCAACAAACAAACTCTGCTTCTGAATTGTCAAAAGAACTAAAGATATGTAACTAAGACTCCAAGAATGTAGGATTCCTTGTTTTCCTGAGTTTTACACTACTCCAACTGAAGATGAATGACGGCCTTAATGACTTGGGGAAAAGCACCCCAAATCAACTCCTCCCTGGAAGTAATGCAAAAAAGCAAATGATCAGCATTGGGATGCTTGGAACTGGTGGCATTGAGGGGCTTGCTACGTACATGTCTAAAAGAATGAAAATTTCACAGATGCCTAGGACCAGCATATGCCCTACCATTTTAAGCTGCTCTCAAGAACCCTCTTACCCATAGATATGTGGGATCACGGTTGATGATGTGTATGTCCGCACAAATAAACTGGCTTAATTCAGGCCATGCATGAGTGATTTGAAGTAGCAAGGTAAAGAGAAACAGTTAGTAATGGACCATGGGACTCCAACGGACATTTAAAGTGCATCAACTCAACCGTTTGTTTTTCTTCTTTGTCTCTAACTCCTCACACGTATTCATCCTAGGCTCTGGTTGAAGATGTTACAAATTAAGTATGGAGATTTGAAGAATCGTATCTTTGTGAATTTTCTGATGAATAGTTTTAGAA
>NW_022196896.1:103337649-103355354 GCF_008632895.1 Mastomys coucha
ACAAACTCCTTTACCTGTCTCTAAGTTTATTGAAGGCTGTTTGACCTGCGTAGGATAAATCTTCGCTCTGCAGACAATATTTATCTACTATAGAGGATGCAGAGTTTTTACTGCATGAGGCATAATCCTTAGTTCTGTATTGATAGCGAGCAGGTGGAGGAATATACATGTAACCCTTCCCAGTTTCTATCTCCTTCATTTCTTGAAACTCTGAATTACAAGGAATTTGAATAATCACACACAGGCAAAAGTAAGTGGGCTTCTAAGGTACATTCCACTTAGGAGCAAGGTCTGGTGACTGCCGCTTCAACCTGCCTATTTATATTATGTTAGACACCTATCAGAGGTAATTGCACCGCGACAGGAAATTAATCAAGTCCGTTCCACTAAATGGTCAGTTTACTGCAGCTCAGTAAAGCGGGCTTCATTTCCTCCGCGTGTCTCATTAGAATCTCACCTGAAACGTTTATGGTTCTCTCTTGAATTTTGGCGATTAAAAAAAAAAAATGCACGGATAAGCTGCAGCCCCGGTGCAGGGTGTTACTCAGTGAACTGCAATGCTGAATGTGCAGCCCAGGTTGAAAGCGCCATGAGCTGCAGAGGCGATGAGAAAAATTGAGGCTGCATTGTGTCTTCCCACTGACAGCTTTCTTTGGTGATGTGCTTTCGGCGGCGTCACATTACATGACGCTGTTGTGTGTTTGACATCTATCTGCTCCTAAACTGGGGTCCTTATTATTCTAAAGATGCCTTAAGATGGGATGGCTTTAAAGCTCTTTCACATGTGTCCTCCATGTGGTTAATGATCACAGAGGTTTGAGCTCTAGATCTGGAAAGGCCTGCGATTTAGAAGCTTCCCCTGACTGTCTCTTGCTTTAATCTGCTCAGCTCTGTCTTTGCCATGCCCACCTACACACAGCTGTCCATCTCCCGGAAACCTTTCTGCTGTCAGTCAAGTGACAGACGCCTATAGAAGCTTTGTGTGCCAAGGCCTCCTGAGGCCCAGCACCATATTTAGATGGGAAGGGAAGCGGGGTGGGGGAGGGAACACAAGGGATTCTTCCAAGGCCAGGCTCTGAGGGAGGGTGTGTGGGGGGGTGTGGGTATACTACCGGCGGGAGGGCTTTTGGTGTAAAGCTTCTTCAGAAATAGCTTTCTCAGACACACAAGAAAACTCAAGCATCTATACCAGCCCCCAACATCTGCAGCCCAGCACTGTAATGTAAAATCTCCGTGGGAAGTTAAGCATCCCAGGGCTGATGGAGGCGAAGGATAAAGCACCCTTCTGTACTTTAACAGAGCTCCGTGCTCAAGAATAGCCCCAGTTTCTCTCCTAGTGTGGGTGATAGAGGTGTCTAGCTTTCTCTTTCTTGAAGTCGAATCTCCCTGATTCTTAGCTGATCTGTAAGTACATCTATTGTCTCTTCCTTCACTTACTCGCGAACACTGGCTTTGCTAGTTGGATTTGCCAGGGGACAGTTCTGCTTCTGATTTTATATGGATTTCATCCTCTGAGATTTGATGTCTTAATATAGGGAGGAGGTTGCATCTGGTGACAAGACTCCAACAGCACTGAGATGTCTCTATTTATACAGATGACATCCCTTTTACAGTTTTGTAAAGGAAGCCTGGGATAGGTCAGACTTGGATCTCTAGGAAGATAACCTGAAGTGAAACACCGAATTTATTCAAACTACTTTATAATTTTTTTATTTGATGCCATTCATGCTATTCACAATATATATATATATATATATATATATATATATATATATATATATATATATATATATATATATATATATATATATATATATATATATATATATATATATATCTGTTCTGATCTGTTTTGTTTTGAGACAGAGTCATGGTATGTAGCCCCGGTTTGCCTAGAACTCACTATGTAGACCAGGGTGACCTCCAACTGGTAGTACATCCTCTTCTCTGTCTCTTGAGTGCTGCTGGGATTAGAGATATGACCACCATGGCTAGATGAATTATGATTTTCTAACTTGACTTCATTTTCTCAAGCATCCTACATTGACAATAAAGTCACCAGAAATGAAGACATTTTTCTAACAATAAGTAGATTGTTAGAAAACCCGGAATAAAGATAGTTCTTATGTAGGAGGGAGACGGATGGTTTCTACCTACCTGGATATGAATTATATTTACTTTTCATTTAAGGTAATAGGAAGGTACCTATCACCCCAATATAATTATAATTTAATTCAATCATAGAGTTTAAAAAATGGCTGTTTCCATTAGCTGTACTCGTTTTAATTTTTTTCTATTGCTATTTTTGTTTCGTTTAGTTTTTTATCACAGATAATGGAGGTAAAAAGAAACGAGAGAGATGGCTATTCAAATATTATCGTTTCTCTCTGGTATCAATCCTCTCTGTGGCTGTGTGTCTAGGAATATTGCCTCTGCTCACAACTGGGTCTCTCTCAGGCAAAAGGCAGGCAGCCATGACTCAGGAGCAACAATGTAACCAATAAGCTTGAGCAAACAGCTTTATAACCCCCGAGCATGCTTGGGATGTTAACACAGATGCTTGGCAAATCCCTGGGGAATGTTTGGCAAATGTTTAAATCACCACTGCTCTAAACTTGTTGAGTGCAAAGCTAATAATTACCAAGTCACAATCATTTTGTGACTCTTATTTTTTTTCCCTAAGCATATAGTTTGATGTTAAAAAAAAAAAACAGTGTCTTTATTATTTTTTTTGAACAGTATAAAAATGAAGGGGGTACTAAAAAATGAATAGAACTTGAGAATCTATAGGTGTTCATACATATGATAGGAAAATGGTAGACAGCAAAGGCTTTAAATTTTTAAAACTGAAGTCACATCGAGCAGTCTCTTCAAAGATAATTTACCTATTTATTATTCTGTAATGTTTTGATCTTCATGTTCTGATAAAACACACATGTATAATTTAAATCTAATATCACTTGGAGTTCAACTTTTTTTTTTTGACAGTTGATTAATTTTCAAAATGATGAGACTGGAGAGAGCAAATTGAGTAGTACTCAGAATGAATATTTCAAAGCTCTGGGAACACCCCCAATAAATTACACTCCGATCTTGGTAGAAACAGGCTGTTAGGAAAGAGACTTCTCAGGGAAAATTGCACGAAGGCTAATGGTGGCTTTAGAATTCAGGTGGCGCTGCTTTGGCGGATTTCAATACCCAGTGAACCCAGAGATTATTTGTACAAACAGTCTACCCGTGTGTGTACACACAGACATGAATTCCCACAAACCCTGAAATGCTGTTTGTAAGCCACAGAACTTCATTAGCTTCAAAGAATATGCCTTCCGAGCACCACCTGTAGCAGTCTAACCTAGAATAAACAGTTTTTTTTTTTTTTTTTAATGTGGGAGGAAGACGGATGGTTAATTGTTAAAGGAAAAATAAACTCTTTGAAAATTGGCACCTGTAAAAAAATTTACCTCCTATCAGGACAAGAGTATTGGTGTTTCTCTTTCATTCTGTCACGCTGGTTTTCCTCTGATTCTTTCTTCGTAGTGTGAAACATACATTTTTTTTCCATGTTCATTTAATACCTTAATTTTAGAAAATAACCATAAAAAATAAATTTCAGAAGGTGTACCTGTGCATTCCTACTGTGTGTGTATGTGTGTGTGTGTGTGTGTGTGTGTGTGTGTGTGTGTGTGTGTGTGTGTGTGTTTGGGAGGAGGGTTCCATACTGCTTGTAGGGGAGAAGGCATTCTATGGGGAACATGTTCCTGCTGTTTGAACATAGAGCTCCCTACTGTGTGTGTGTTCCATATCCCCTATTCCCTACTCTTGAGCTTGTTACAGGCATAGGGAGTGTGGTTTCCCCCAGATATGGGAAGCTTTGGCTCTTTTCTGCTATTTCATGAACTTACATTGTGCTGCCTTCTGGGCGTATTCATTAAAGCATTTGGGAAATAGATATAAACATTCACACAGTCTCTTTCTGTCTGCTGCGCCAAATGAACAGCTGTGTGTCCTGCCATTATGGACAAATGTGTCCACCTCTGTAAACAGACTTTCTGATCTTACTTCCCATGGCCTGGACAGCAATCTTTTGATTTCGGGGTGCTTGCCGACTGCCGCCTCACGCCATGGACATTTGTTTCTCCTTCTAGCTGTTTCCTTTACCCAACAAACAGAAGAAAAAAATAAAATAAAATCTCCAATGAATACAAAGAGCCTAGCTGGTTATCAGCCAGTCAGCTGAGAAGTTGAACAGCTTAGACGATTCAGATTGATGGTTAAAACAAAGTGTGGAGAAAATAGCACTTCAAAAATTTTTACCTTCTCCTCTCTCCATGTTTGGCCTTTCCCAAGTATTACAATAATTAGGCAACATCTAAATTTTACTTCCTCGTGGGTATAGCATAGTTTGTGTATAGATCTAATGTCAGCAGTTTTGTTCGTCTGGTATGAATGATTGTCTGTGGCATGTGATTCGCAGCTTTCTAGAGACCCACATTTGGATCATGTGCTTTAGACTGAAGCAGAGGAATCATTCATTTCAAAACCTAGCTGAGTCACGTGCAACCTCAGCTCAGTCTCTCTGTGCCCGGCCCTCTCATACTGACACACATGAATGAAAGCAGGTCTCTACGCATGTTTCCTGATCTGTGGAATGCAGAAATGAGAATGTCCATTCCTTCATTTGTTAAACTGGGCTGATAACCATGACAACCTCAGGATTATTTCAGAAGTGACACACCTTCCATCCAGTCACAACAGAGCGGGCTGACGTAAATACTAGTTTTGTCTTAAGAGTTGCAGTACCTTGAACTTGTTCAGCAGATGAGGCAACTGACCATTGCGGTGAGCCACTTGTCTTGTTAGTATTTGTCTGCATGTGTGTTTGTGAATGTTAGTGTTTATGTGGTGTGCATGTGGTATTTGTATGTAATGTACACACATGTATGTGTCATGCATCGTATGCATGACATGTGGAGGAGAGTGTTGACTGTCCTACTTTATCCTTCTCAGCACCATTCCTTTGAGACAGGGTCTTTCACTGATTCTAGCACTAGGCCAGTGGCCAGCAAACCTTGGGGATCTTCCTGTCTCTACCCACACGGCCCTGAGATGATAAAGGCATATGCATGGCCACTGACTTTCTCAGCAATTTAGAAACATCCAACACCCCCTTATAGTCTTATTTATATGTGAATATGTAATCACAAGAATGCACCAGATCCCTCCAAACCCTCATTCTTCCTGTTTGAGACTTTGTACCCCTCTACCCTTTTACAGATACAGCCACGTTTACCAATGCATCTTCTACAGCATCTTTAAGCAATGTTCAATTTTTTTCCATGAGTCAGATTGTTTTAGAATCTATCTATATTGAGGCAAATTACAGAATTTACCTAAAGACTGATTAATACTCTAACACACATGCGTTCATGAGCACACACACACAAACATGCACTTACATTATCTGTTTCATTTTGGATAAATACCTATGTTGATGTAACTTGGCTATTGCTAATAGAATTACAGATATCTTTTAAACAAACTTATTTAATACCTCAAGGATAAATAATCATAAATAGGAACTCTGGCAATTTTTTTGTTTTTGTTAATAAGAAACCTCCTGTGGTTCCTCAGAAAATTGAACATAGTTCTACCAGAGGACCCAGCTATACCACTCTTGGGCATATATACCCAGAAGATGCTCCAACATGTAATAAGGACACCATGTTCCACTATGTTCACAGCAGCCTTATTTATAATAGCCAGAAGCTGGAAAGAACCTAGATGTCCCTCAACAGAAGAATGTATACAGAAAATGAGGTACATCTACACAATGGAGTATTATTCAGCTATTAAAACAATGAATTTATGAAATTATTAGGCAAATGGAAGGATCTAGAGGATATCATCCTGAGTGAGGTAATCCAACCACAAAAGAACACACATGGTATGCACTCACTAATAAGTGGATATTAGTCCAGAAGCTCAGAATATCCAAGATACAATCCACAAGCCACAAGAAACTCAAGAAGAAGGAAGACCAAAGTGTGGATACTTGGATTCTTCTTAGAAGAGGGAACAAAATACCTATGGAAGGAGGTGCAGAGACAAAGTATGGAGCAGAGACTGAAGGAATGACAATCCAGAGACTGCCCTACCTGGGGATCCATCCCATATACAATCACCAAACCCAGACACTATTGAGGATGCCAGCAAGTGCTTGGTGACAGGAGCCTGATATAGCCATCTCCTGAGAGGCTCTGCCAGTGCCTGACAAAACAGAAGTGGATGTTCACACCCATCCATTGGACTGAACACAGGGTCTAAAGAAGGAGCTAGAGAAAAGACCCAAGGAGACGAAGGGGTTTGCAGCCCCATATGAGGAACAACAATATGAACTAAGAGCTCATACCCTCAAAGCTCCCAGGGACTAAACCACCAACCAAAGAGTACACATGGTAGGAATCATGGCTCCAGCAGCATATGTGGCAGTGAATGGCCTAGTTGGCCATCAATGGGAGGAGAGGCTCTTGTCCAGTGAAGGCTCTATGCTCCAGTGTAGGGGAATGCCAGGGCCAGGAAGTGGGAGAGGGTGGGTTAGAGAGCAGGGAGAAAGGGGAGGGAATAGGGCATATTTAGGAGTGGAAACCAGGAAAGGGAAGAACATTTGAAATGTAAATTTAAAAAAAAAGCGAATGCATGTTGAATGTTTGTTTTTGGTTTTTTTTGGTTTTGTTTTTTGGAAACAGGGTTTCTCTGTGTAGCCCTGGCTGTCCTTGTACTCACTCTGTAGACCAGAAATCCGCCTGCCTCTGCCTCCCAAGTGCTGGGATTAAAGACGTGTGCCACCACTGCCCGGACGCATGTTGAATCTTAAAAAAAAAAAAAGAAAGAAAGAAAAGAAAAGAAAGAAAGAAAGAAAGAAACCTCCTTACTGTCTTTTATAATGGCTATCGTAATTTGCATTTCTTTTTTTTTTAAAGATTTACTTATTTTTTTATGTATATGAGTACTCTTTCTTCAGACACACCAGAAGAGGGTATCGGATCCCATCACAGATTGTTGTGAGCCACCACGTGGTTGCTGGGAATTGAACTCAGTACCTCTGGAAGAACAGTCAGTGCTCTTAACTACTGAGCCATATCTCCCAGCCCCGTAATTTGCATCATTTCTATTACCAGTGTGCAAATGCTTTTTTTTTCCCCCCACTTTAGCACTGGTGGTAATCTCAAATACAGAAGCACTCTGGACCTGTGGAGAATCTTCGCACTGTGTTTCTTCTCTAATGAATGTCAGCTTTTAAAAAAAATGTAATTTTTATTATATCTAATTACACATGTATGCCTGTGTGGAGATGTGTGCACGAGAGTGCAATTGCTCACAGAGGCCAGAGGTGATGAATCATCTGGAGCAGGAGTGACAGGTTGTGACGAACCACCTGATGTGGGTCCTGAGAGCCACACTCTGATATTCTGGAAGAGTAGTACATGGCCCTAACTACTGAGCCATCTCTCCAGTCCTCATCAGGTCCTCATTTACACCCAGGTATGTAAATACTGACCTTCATCTACTGCAGGATGTGTGTATGTGTGTATGTACATATATTGCTCAAAGTGCAAGGTATGAATCTTGATTTCTCTCTCCTACCTGGCATTCATTTTCCACGTCAGTGTCAGCATCATTGCTCCCACTAAGCACAAATTATGTAAAATGCAAAGAAGAGAAAGTGGGTTCTGCCTGTAACATAACTAAGTAGAGCACTCAAAGAGTTTAACATGGGTGCTGTGAAACCATATTAAACAACAAAGTGATATCCCATTAGAAACCCTGGGTTCCGGCTGGCGAGATGGCTCAATGGGTAAGAGCACTGACTGCTCTTCTGAAGGCCCTGAGTTCAAATCCCAGCAACCACATGGTGGCTCACAACCACTCGTAATGAGATCTGACACTCTCTTCTGGTGTGTCTGAAGACAGCAACAGTGTACTTAATTATAATAATAAATAAATCTTTGGGCTCAGAGTGAACAGGGACTGAGCAAGTGGGGTTGATGGGAACGAGCAGGCCGACCGGAGTGAGCAGAGGTCCTAAAAGTCAATTCCCAACAACCAGATGAAGGCTCGCAACTATCTATACACATACAGTGTGTACTCATATACATAAAATAAATAAATATTTTTTTTAAAAAAAGAAAGAAACTCTGGGTTCTGGATTATTTGATATTAGACAACTCCTTAAGCCTCAGCTTCCAGCAGACCATCCAATGGTCCTTTAGACCCAGAAATAACACAGTTCTGGTACTAGCTCTTTCTATACTTTGTTCTTGAGGAAAAAAATGCTCACAATCAGTTGTTTCCAAATAATGATCTACTCCTCATGAAGTAAAAAGCAAATGGGTTGCATGCAACTTGATGTTCTGTGGGCAGGTCCTTTATTTTCTACAAACATTATTCTAATAAGAATAGATGAATCTTACTTTGCATTTTAGAGAACGAGTCTGTTTTCCAAAAGTAATTGTTTAAAAAAACTCAAACCTACTCAAGAACTATAGAAACCACTCTCTTGTGTACATATACTGCTCCTAACGTTAACCTTTAATGCGTGTGTGAATGTAAGCTGGAGAATTCTTAACTCTCACAGTTAGAGAGGGTCTTCATAAATAAAACAACTCACTTAGTTTTGCATCTTCCAAATAGCAAGGCAACTCACTCACCAACAGATGGACGCATTTTTAATCAGTCAACCCATTGCTGTCTTCTGGTGAAAAAATATATCTGCAGGTTACAACAAAATCTTTCACCGGGTTAAAAAAAAAACAAAAGTAAAATCTCAGAATCATGGGTTTCATGAAAAGAATTATAAATTTTAATACTTTGATAACCTATTCAAATCTTGTATAGCAATAAATTAAACTAAATTATTGGTGGAAAAACAAATCATGCAAAAATAATTTGGGGTTATTGTAAATCTGAGACATGAAGAGAATTACCATCAGTCTCGGGCTCCTTTCATGGTTATCTATTCTAACTGAGTTAAGTAAGCTGATGTGATCCAATTCAACTCAAGGCTGGTTGTGCAATGCTGTTCAGAGATATTCTACAATATTATGCTTCTGTTCTTAATTTGCATTATACTGACAAATAACTTCAGAAAAAGATGCTCTTTGTTTTGAAGAAATTGCTCTAAAAATGAGAAGATAATATTTATCAAAGGAAGCCAGATGCAACATGACTGAAGGTTTTCAGAGATTACTTTGGGAGGGTCCCGAATTTAAACGACTCTCTTTTTTAAAAAGAATAAAATACTATGAGATTATCCCTTCACACACAGAGCAGAGGAAAGGGGAAAATGAGGTAATTATTTCCATAATTCAGGCACTTAAAACTTTCCTTTCAAATATCTAAATGATTGATATGATAATTTTGAATGAATAGTCAAATTACTCTTTCACAGTTTGCCTTCTCATTACATGAATAGATACAACCTAAGTGAGGATGTAACGTTTGTAAATGTGGACTACTAAGCTCACAGCTTCCAGTACCTTTCAGAATTTATCCAATTATCCATAATCACTTACCCTTTGGCAACACAGGTAGTAACATTTTATCATCTTGTTCTTCCAGGCACCAACATGGAGCTTCCCCTCCAAGACCTGAAGCATGGTTGTTTTGTACAAGGGACTTCATGCCAGACGGTAAGCCGTGAGTGAGCAACTCACATCAACTCTGGTGGCACACACAGAGACATACTGTAAGGACAGTCCAGTCTCAGACTGGAGAGTTGAAGGCAGCAATAGTTTTTATAGTATCTTTAACTCATTTAACAAAATTGGTTCATGTCAAAATATTACACACTTCTGCAGAAACTGTAAAAGTAAAAATATGAGTGTTAAAATGGAAATTCAATGATTGATTTTGATGTGAATCTGATGATGGCTTGTATAATCTTTCCTTTTATATAATCATATTTATATTTTGTTAAGTTAGAAACATAGACTAGAGAAGGGAACAAAACACTTAGTCCTAAATCATCAACTTGGGTATAGGAAACAAAAGAAATGTGAGTTTCTTCTTATCTTCCTTCCTTCCTTCCTTCCTTCCTTCCTTCCTTCCTTCTTTCTTCCCTCCCTCCCTCCCTCTCTCTCTCTCCTTTCCTTTTCTCCAGTCACGCCTCCTTTCCCTCTTCACTCCTCTTTCTTCCATACCCCCTTCCATAAAAATCATGTGTATAAAACTAAATGCACTTTTTGTCTCCAAAAATTTATGAGGGGCTGTCGAGTTTGCTTAGTAGGTAAGGGATGCTTGCTGTCAATCCTGATGAGCTGTATGTTGGAAGGAAAGAACCAACTAAGTTGTTTTACCTCCACAGTTATAATGTACACACATATATATACCTGCACACATACACACACACACACACACACACACACAAACACACACACAATATTTTAAAACACTTAAAATTGATGAGGAAATTTTTATTTTGTCACAAATAGGAAAGGACAAAATTTTAATACAAATGAAATGTCAAAAGAATGGGATCCTTTCTTCTTTTTCACTAAGACAAACATATGGACTTTCAAACTAGACTTTCCTACCCAAAGGAAAGGGGAAAAAAAGATTGAAAATTGAGGTAGTCACCCACTGGTTCTGAAAGAGGCGGCTCCATTCCATGGTGGTGAGCTTCAACACGGCCCATCCCTGTTAGGAAAACCAAACAACTTACAGGTGTGGTTGTGAAATTGTGGCTGGTCCTTACCTCACCCTGAGAACAAAAGAGATATGAAAAAATTTGGCAAGTGACAAGGTATCTCCCTATCTCAAAATAGAAAGATCAGACTACAGAAATGACCCAGAGCAGAGTCCCAACAGGTTGTGACAGGACAGTTTGGGAGCAAGTAGGGAAGGAGGGGGCCATCAGGCATCAGAGCTCTTTCCCCAAGTTCAAATCAGGTCATGGTTCAGAGTCGATTTCTGTCACTGAAGGCACTGAGTGCCAAGTTGTTAACTGGTGTTATTTCTGCTCAAATGTATAGATCATATCATTCTCTAGTGTGTCTTGATTTCTTTTTTTTTCCCCTAGACAATTTTACTTCAGTTTCCACTTAATACATACTATAACATATAAATACATGATTATTTCTATAAACACCAAGAACCACAAAGGAGAAAAACCAAATATTTGTCTTTTTGCAATTGGTTTAATTTGCTGTCTATGATAATATCCAGTTCCATGCATTTTCCTGCATTCTTCATTATTGCTGAAAATTTGCATGGCATTTATTTTATTTTTGTTTTTGTTTTTTATTAGATATTTTCTTTATTTACATGTAAATTTCTCCTTTCCTAGTTTCCCCTCCAAAAAACAAAGAAACAAACAAAAACAACAAAAACAAACCCCTGTTGCCTCCCCCCTCCCCATGCCTGCCACCCCACCCTCTCTCACTTATTGGCCCTGGCATTCCCCTACACTGGGGGTGTGTCTTGATTTCAAAGAGATGGATGACAAAGTCTTATCTTAACCGACAAGAGGGCTATGTCCAGTTTAACACATTTCTTGGATGACTAAGGAGCCATGGAAAGCAACTTTCTTGTACCTTTGGTACACAGCTGGGCAGAGCGTCATTCGTTTGGTTGGTCAGTCATGGAGAAAGACCTGAATTTTAAACTTACTCATCTGGTACAAAAGAATCAAAGCCCGAGCTAAAATCCCACAGGAGAGTAAAGTGCTGGGTTTGACTTTCACATAAGTCCAAGATAAAGGAACTGTAACTCTATGTCAACTTATGTGGGATAAAAGATGTGTGATTTTGTTTGTTTGTTTTTTTTTTTTTTTTTCCCCTCCCATGACAGAGTTTCTCTGTGTAGCCCTGGCTGTCCTGGAACTCACTCTGTAGACCAGGCTGGCCTCGAACTCAGAAATCCGCCTGCCTCTGCCTCCCAAGTGCTGGGATTAAAGGCATGTGCCACCACTATCCAGGAAGATGTGATACCTATTGAATTGAATATCTTAACAGGTGCCAAGAATTGAGTAGAGAAGATTGGAAAATGAATGCTGATTTAGACTAAATCTACCAAATTCTAGTATCCCCCTGAGGAGAAAAAGGAGTTGTTCCCACCTCCAGCAGGCTGCCTCTATCACATCTGGAGCGAGTATCCACTTCAGGATGCCACATTTTTACAGGGACATTGATAAATGACAAAACGCTAGGGGAAGGCGCCAGCGATGTTGAGCCTTGAGGCCTTGTCTTCTGAAGGAAATGGACTCCATTTACCAGAGATGCTGAGATGAGCAAATTGTGATGACGCCCCTCCTCAATCCGAGCGGAGGGAAGACAATGTTCTTTGCTATTTTCCTCTGGGGGTGGGGTGTAGAACTTGGTTCAGTGAGTAGCTTTATGAGGAGGTGGATTTCTTGTCCATTTAAGAAAGGTCGTTACAGAATTTGAGGTATTCTACATCTGTACTTCTGCTAAGTGGCCCCCAAAGCAGGAAAAGGGTAACCACCTATCAGCACATATTTAGAAAGAAATTTCTGTGTTGATGGAACCATTGAATTTCTTAACCTCTATGAGCATTTATGAAGTGATGTCTGAAATCTGCAATTTTCTGGGAGCTCCTAGAAGAATTTTGGAATTGTCACTAAGAATGAAAAGGGCAACACCAATTAGAGATTTGGGGGAAGATAATCATTGTCAAAGAGTCTGTAGCTGTTAGAATATACATGGAACACAAATATATAAAGTCCAGTGGCTTAGTAGTCATATCTAACTAGAAAAATACACTAGATGATTTTACATATGTATGTATGTATATGTACATATGTAGGTATGTCTGTATATAGATATATATTTGTATGTATATGATATACTTATGTATGTACATACATGTGTACATATGTTTGTATACATATTTATGTGTGTATATGCATGTTTGTCTATATTTATGCATGTATATAAATATATGCACATATATATGTATATATGCATGTATATGCATGTCTCTATATATGTGTATGTGTCTATGTATATATCCATATGTATGTATATGTGTCTGAGTTTATAAATGTATGTGCATATGTATGCGTGTGAGTTGGAAATTGTACCCAAGACTTCTTTCATGGTAGGAAATTATTCTACTACTAAGTGACAGCCATAGACTTAAGAATATACTTTATTTAACCCTATGCACCTGAGACAATACCATTTCAACACAGTCTTACAGCAACAGAATTACTAATGGGATGCTTTACAATCTTTGTTTTTTATGAAGTCTTTGAAGTCATTTGCATACATTATGCTTAAAGCACATCTCAACCCAGGCTCATCCTATTTTAAGTGTTCAGTTGCTAGATGGTAAGTGGCTATCACTCAGGATGGCACAGACTGGAAACTTGAGTCTCCAAACATGGAGAGTTAACACAAAAGGGGTTATTACGAAATCGGACTGAGCCACAAAGGTTACCAAGACATTCTGGAGACAGAGCCAAAATAAAGAGGGTAGCACCATGGAATGCTTTTATCCTGGCAGCCAGGAGAGTGATAGCAGCCAGGAATACAGGTGGAATTTGACCAAACCGAGCAGAGACTCCAGTGGAGGCTGAACTGCACCTGCCCCACTCCTGGTTGCTCTGGCAACCAGACTCCCTCCTCATGCTAATGACATTCTAATGAGAGCATCCACATGCAAATGAATTAAGCAGTAATTACAGGCAGATAGTCACTTGTTCTACTAGTTAAGAGGGTGGTGGCTGAGAGAGGAATTGGGGAGAGAGGTTGATACCTCACAGAGGAGACTTCAGAAGGAAGCAAAGAATGAGTTACCAAATAAAATGGTTTTCTACAACAGGCAATGGAGTCAAGTAGATACATAGTCAGGTTGCTCTTTCTACTTGGCTTTTTCTGATCTTATCATCACTCAGTGACTGAGATCAGCCAAAGGAAAGAGGGAGGGGAGGCACTGCAAAGAGAAAAAGTGGGGACCCAGAGCCATGAGTATCCCTGTCCCTCCTTCTCCCATCTCAAAATAAATTACTTATGAATTGCTGCAGCTCCCAATTCATCCGTGGGGAGCTACAGTGAAACTCTGGGAAAACTCAGAGAAAAGATAAAAAGAAAAAAGCCTATCTTTTATTCCTGCTTTGGCTTCGCTCTTAATTGCTTTCTGTAGTTTTCCCCAAGTAGACCACAGTCGCGTTGTAATTAACAGTGAATGAGTTGAATACAGAATTGTAGAAACTTGATAACCCTGGCAACAGGGTATGGAAATATGTGGAACACGCTGAGGCATGTGCCTTGTAGGGACTCTTCAGTTTCCAGAAGCTTGTGGAGTCTCTCGGGGAAAAGTGAAGTTAATATGATATATACATAAAGAAGACATAGCTGATAAGACAGCCAGAAGTTATTCATTTATCATTTAGGCGTGATGACTTATGCTTGTAATCTCAGGTACTTCGGAGGCTGAGGCAGGAGGATTATAAATTGAAGCCAGCTTTGGCAGTATAGAAAAGACCCTTTCTCAAATCAAATTACATGACTGAAGATGTAGGTCAGTGGTGGATGCTCATCTAGCATTTGTGAGGTTCTGAGTTCAAACCCCAGGACGACCAAAGCGAATAAAGAAATGAATAAACTAATTAATTATATCAGTTCAAACAGCAGAGCATGCATGGAGGGAGACACCAATCATGTGGAGTCCCAGTTTTATGAACCTTGTAGATCAATATATGACCTTCAAACAGGAGTGCATAAGGAAAATAGTTCTCCACTCTTCTTGGGAGTAACACCCTCCTTATCTTGCCTGCTTTGTACGGGGATGGCTCCCAGTCACACAGAAGCCCAGGAAGGAAAGCTTTATTGTGAGCTCATATTCCAGGTGGGGAAAGAACTTGCCCAAGAGAGGAAGTGGCAGAGCCAAGAACTGAATCCAGACAGCTTGGCTCCAACATCTTCAGATGTGTATTCTAAGAAATCAAGGACAGAGAGCTTCGTGGTAACCAATTGACCTTCATTGGTGGCTAAGTAACCAATTCCGCCTTTGCAGCCTAGTGAAAGAACTGATAGGGTGGCATTGTGTAATATGGCAATCATATGTAGAGCAAATTATAGAATATCAAGTAGGCACGTGTGGCTGGAATGAACAGTTCACAAGGGTCTGTCAGTGAACCCAGGGCAGTGCCACTGGAAGGTTTGGGTGTGAGGAAACTGGAGTTAGCAGAGTGTAAGCTTAGGAAGTGCAAAAAGCTGGAGGGATCTGCTAGGTATAATCTCTCAATCAAGCAGATGCACATAATACAGCAGAACGCTGTCCGAATGAAATAATTGATGTGCAGGTTTTTGTTTTTTTTTCTGAGTCATAGACTCCAAGGAACCCCTGCAGTAGAGGGAAAGCATGAAAGAGAAAATACAGGTAACACTGAAGAAATCTAGACTTGGCTAACGTAACCAGAGGACGTAAATGAGGAGGTTTCAGTGCTAGCTAGCTAGGGCAGTTTCAGCACTGACACCAGTGGTGTTTGGAGCTAGATAATTGCAGCGGAAGCCGCCAGGCGTCTGGTGTGTGGGAAAGATGTCCAGGAACACCCTGGACTTTTACCAGCTGGGCGCCAGTAGCGTCCCTTTCCAATGTGATAATGGCTCCAGATATTGCCCCATGACCTCAGGGATGAGTGTGGGTGGTGGAGTGAGAGCAGTAACATCAACGATGACAAATGGTCGTTTAAGGAAATCAAGTTTAGCAGACAGAGGAAGCAATGGGGCGAGCAGGTAACAGACTCCAGGAGGCTGCAGCTGCTGTGGTCTGGAGACAGACATCAAAGCTGGAGAAGAAGAGGGGAATGTTGTAGATGAGACCTCAGAACTCGGGTAGGGATGGGGGTGAGTTTAGGACTGAAAACTAAAGCAGAGAACTCTTAGAATAACCAAAAACTCAGATGAAAGCAGAGGAGAGACAGGAAGCTGGGTTGGCCCTACGATCGCCTCAAAAGCTGAAAGCCTGCAGCTGGAGGAGAAGCTGGCGGCCAGTAGCAGTGGAGACTGATGACAGAGAAGATGCTCTTAGTGGTTTAGAAAAAAAGGTGACATTAAGATTTCTGGATGGTGGTGGCACACACCTTTAATCCCTAGGGAAGCAGAGGCCAGCCTGGTCTACAGAGTGAGTTCTAGGTTAGCCAAGGCTACACAGAGGAACTCTGTCTCAAAAAAGAACAAAAAAGCATTCTGTGTTCTTGTTTTGATTTTTGTGTCAACCGGTGGTGATACAGGGGAGGTTCCAGTCTCCTATTTTGATCTCTCAAGCCTAGATAAGCCTTACTTTGTAAACTCCCTTCTAGAAACTTCCAAAAGCAAGACAATAGAAAATAGAAACAGGGATTTACTCCTTTCTGAAACTAGACAATGAATTCAGGAAAAACTGTGAGAAATAAGGCTTTTTATTATGATATATATGTATATATATTTGCATGTATTTATGTGAATGGGTATCTTGCCTGCTTATGTGTTTGTATACCATGTGCATGCCTGGTACACAACCACAGAGATCACAAAAAGGCATTTGATCCCCTAAACTAGAGTTAGAGATGGTTGTGAGCTGCCACATGGGTGGGAATCAAACCCTTATCCTTGGGAAGAGCAACCCGTGTTCTTAACCACTGAGCTATCTCTCCAGCCTCACTTGATATATTTTGATGATTAACTTATGGAAATGCATATTACTTCTTTTTTTTTAATTGAAATGACATAGTCACATTGAAGAAAGGCGTAAGCTGAAAGTGAAATGTACATTTTTGGTATTCTCTCAAAGCCAGACGCCAAAATGACAATGTGCACCGTTCTTAAGAACGCTGTCTGTGGGCGTGAGACTGTATGAACCTGGTCTTTTGCCAGTTGCCTGAGTCAGTTGTTTACACATTGAAGCCAGAGGGCTGGAGCCGGCATAAGTAAACGCAGCTGAAGGGGGATAACATAGACAGTAGGCAAGCAAAGGAGACTAGGTCTATGAAATCATCCACTTTCTTTAGTTTGTCCAAAGTGTCATCTCACACCATCTGAGAGAAAGGACGTCTTGGGCACTCAAACCCCTCATGGTGGAGTTGACGTTCTGTTTTCTGCCAACACTTCTGTCTGTACCTTTGAAAGTCAGCAGACTCAGAGATGCTTGTCACACACACGTTGCAGATTGTTGTGAATTTGCTCCAAGTCCTACTGAGTTGACACATTTCACTTGGACTTTTTAAATGATACCTAGAACCTTACTCTCTCTAATCAAGGATGTTTCCCCATGCGTATCTGCACTTGTCCGTCACCAGCAAATGCAATGTCTGCATAAATCATAGGTCCTTTTGGGCAAGCAGCCTTTATTCCCTCCAGTCACAGAATAATAACTTGAATACTCCAGACATTTGAATGATAAGGTTGTACAATGCTTTTTCTTTTGGTTTTTTGAGACAGGGTTTCTCTGAGTAGCCCTGGCTGTCCTGGAACTCACTCTGTAGACCAGGCTGGCCTCGAACTCAGAAATCCACCTGCCTCTGCCTCCCAAGTGCTGGGATTAAAGGCGTGCGCCACCATCGCCCAGCCAGTACAGTGCTTTATCTATAACCTTTCCCATTCACCTTTGAGTTGCTCTGTGGAAAAGAACTTACTGGGGCTGGTGAGATGGCTCAGTGGGGAAGAGCACCGATTGCTCTTCAGAAGGTCATGAGTTCAAATCCC
>NW_022196896.1:103355901-103374873 GCF_008632895.1 Mastomys coucha
CACGCACGCACGCACGCACGCACGCACGCACGCACGTGAACGCTCTTGAATACCATGCCCTGTGCTGAGGGTGAGACACACACCAGAGACTAAGGCAGCAAAGTCTGTGTTTTTCTAAAGACAAACTCCAGTGTGGGTGGTGAATAACCAAACAAATGAACAAATTGTGTAGTGTAACACATGGAAGAGTCATTGCTGCCCCTGGAAGAGGGTATCCGAGAAGGCTTTTAGGATGAGATGGTGGATGGCTGTCTGGAATACGTTATCCAGTGTGGCCTCACTGTTTACCTATGGCGTGGATGAGTTTCCTTGCCACGTGTTTTTAGGTTGAGTTAATACTTTAAGGCTAGTGAGATGGCTCATCAGGTGAAGCCATCAGGCTCTCTACAAGCCTGAGAACCTGAGTTTGGTTCCCTAACACTTAGATCAGCAGTCAGTCCTGGCATAGGTTGTCGTATGCCTGCAATCCCAACACTAGGAAGGGGGAGACAGGAGAATCTTTGAAGGCTGCTGCCTGTCAGCCCGACTGAATCAGTGAGCTCCAGGTTCAATGAGCGGCCTTGCCTCAAAATGGAGAGCTCACCTGGAGAGCAATTAAGGAAGACACTTGACAACCACCTCTGACCTGTATGCAAATGCACATACATATACACACAGAGGAACATGTACACTCACATATATCATACACACAAAAGAAAAGTAAAATGCTCCCCTAAACTTATATAATTTAGAATATACCTATTCTTCAAAGGCCTGATTAAAAAGGAATAGATTTCTCTTAATAAACACAAATTAATATTTTAACATAACCTTTCCTTAGTCTTCACTCTAGTTATTAAATTATAATTTAAATCTAAGACATCAATTTTGCCTATAGAAAAGGCACATTGAACCAATTCTTATTATTCTTAGGTTAATATTTTTTTTGTTGGATTTAGAGTTCAAGAATTGACACAGAGATGTTATTTTCCTTTTAAAGGAGTTTAACGTCAGATTTGTTCCTAATCATTACAGATAATCATAGACTTTGCTTTGTCATGTCATCTCCTCCAGTTCATATTTGGGCCCACAGTTCATGAAAGCCAATTGTGAACTTTCCATCAAACAGAGTAAGGACTTGTCCTAGCTTCCAGTTCCTTCCTCTCTGGTGTTAGCAGACAGGATCAATGTGAAGTCAGTGCTCAAAGAAATAAAAGCTGTTTCAAGATAAAGTAAGTATTAAAATTATTGCAAAATATACTGCTCAGGCAGGATGATATTGACAAAAGGAGACGCTTACTTGCCCGTGGTGTAAATCAATTAATTTTATGTGTGGGAGATCCACAAAATTCTAGAAGAAACAAGAGCAATTAAGACCTAAGCAGGAAGAAGCAATTAACAGCGTCAAATACTGATGATGTTGGAATAGATTTGAAAACAGCTTTGTGCCTAGATAACAAAGCTTTCTCCAGATAATCTTGAAGTGTTAGCTTTAGGACATAGCTGGCATTTTTGTTGAGTGATTTCCAAACACTACAATGTATTCAGTTAGAAAGAATTCCAATTATTTTACACGCAGTCCTTTCTCTAGAGAAGTGTCCCTTCCTTGTAGCTTTTTCTGGCTTCCTGTAAGTTTAAAACCAACGTACTCCGAGGTTCTTCCAGTGGCCTGTTCTATAAAAAAGCCTGGGACACAAAGTATTGGCATGGCCTTTGGTGGATTAACCTGGAAAATCATTCTGAAATGCACAGGAACCCTAGGCTATTCATACCCTCAACTCCATAAACACCCAACTGTTCAGTTGTATAGCTTTACAATATTGTCCAATCCAACAATTTTCTATCCTTGACTGTCTCTAAATTGTCTTCAATTTTCCTATAGGGCCTTTGAAAACATTAAAAAATGACAAACAAAGTTAGGAGGTATCAAGAGCCTAATAAGTCATCAACATTTTTGCTGAACCCCCTAAGGGCCAAAGAAGAGCTGCTGCTCGTGGAAGCTAAGGTTGGACAGCTTGTGATTTTGACAGATGAGAAAGGAAACAAATAGCATGTAGGGGTTAAAGCAACAAAATATAATACAAGTCCAATTATCATAGTACAAGTCCAATTATAATTCATGCTGATGTTAAATGAGTCTGTGAGTATACACACTCCATGTGGTACTTTGAAATCAAAAGAATACACTTGGATATAAATGGCAGGTTAATATTTCACAGTATGTAAAAACTGAAGAGTATACTTTTTCTTGCTCATATAAACCCAATCTCTATCTCTGTCACTCTGTGTCTCTCTGCCTCTCTCTTCGTGTCTCTCTCTGTGTGTCTCTGTCTGTCTCTCTTTGTCTGTCTCTTTGTCTCTCTGTCTCTGTCTCTCTCTTTGTGTCTCTCTCTGTCTCTCTCTTCATGTCTCTCTGTCTCTATTTGTCTGTCTCTTTGTCTGTTTCTCGTCTCTGTCTCTCTCTTTGTGTCTCTGTCTCTCTGTCTCTATTTGTCTGTCTCTTGTCTCTGTCTCTCTCTTTGTCTCTCTCTCTCTTTGTCTCTGTCTGTCTCTGTCTCTCTGTCTCTCTTTGTCTGTCCTTTTGTCTGTCTGTCTCTGTCTCTCTTTCTCTCTCTTGGTCTGTCTCTCACGTCTTTTAAGAAAGGTCAATAAAGAAAACCAAAGGGGAATGGATGGCAGCCTTGGTTCTCTGTATCCCCCAGCAGCTGTCTCCATAAGAGCTTCTGAACTGCCAAGTGCCTGGAGTGGCCCTGCATTGTTCTGACCTCTTGGAGCAGTTACCTCTGTTAACCCAATTTATGAGAGCCAGCAACATCTGCTGGTTTGGTATCTTCGTCCAGCTCTGACGGCTCTTCCATGTCAGCAGATGAATGCGTTCTGACTGCCTGTTAGTGTGGATGATAATAAAGCCTGCACTAGCAAATGTTGGGGTTAGGGGCAAGCAGACACATTCTGGGGCCTAACCATGCAGCATGGCAGAGAGGGCAACAAAGGAGAGGTGGCCGGATACACAAAAGTGCTTACACCAGAAGGTCTGACGCGCTGCAGGCAGTCCGTGACATCTTGTGGCTTTTGGCCGTTGTTGGGTGTGATGCGTGTCACCACCATGATGGATGACTTTCAGATCTTTCCCATTATATCATATCTGTAAGAAATTCCCTCTTCCTCAGACGTCTTTTTGTCCCCTTACCCTTGGGCTGCAGATGGCACCTGCCCACGCATTCCCATTGTGTAAAGCCTACAGAGGACTCCACCATTCTTTAGAGGTTTCGCTCATGGTTGAGTTGCTAGCATTCAATTAAGACTTGAAATTATGGCTTTAGGCAGTTTAACCTCTTTCAACAGACTAATGGGGGCTACACCGGCCACTTGGGAATTTCCTGGGGTGTACTGGATAGATTTCCCTTCTTGAGATAGATCTGAAAGGACTGAATTGCCAGGCAAAACAAAGGCAATGATTTCCTTTTATATACTTTGTTTAAATTATTTTCTATAATGAAAAAAAATTTCTCCTGGCGAGTAAAGTCATGTGAATACATGGATTCCTCAGAAAAATATAAAATCCTCTCAACTGCAAATGTGGCTTCACTATAGTAATTCATACAACATACAGAGGTTAAATGTGTTTAATTGACAGTTGGCATACAAACATGCTGGAAAACAGTTGGTCTGCACTATAGTAATTTATACAAAACACAGAGGTTAAACATGCGTAATTGACAGTTGACAGCTTCTTTCTCTATGAATTTAGTTCAGTGCCATAGAGTTTTGCAGCTCTGATCTGTAAAACCTTGCTCTTCACTTGGGGAAAGCTACAATGGAGAGTGATGGAGCGAAAGTGGACTAATTTTACACAGACTTTCTTTTTTTTTTTCTTTTTAAAAGCAGTACCCCAAGCATTCTGCTAACAAAAGAAGCAGTGATAGTTGTGAGCGAAGTGTTGGGCTTGTTTTTTAAGTTATAGAAAAAGCCAAGGTGATACTTGGATCTTCCAAGGTCCAGTGGATGTCACTCAGTCCCTGCAACTTGTGGCCAACAGAGACTACTGAAATGGGATCTTCTAAGTCAAAATGTAATCCTGGGTGGATGGAGGCGACACCACTTGGGGAGTCTGAAGATCATACAACTACCTGCAAAGTTCAGATCAGTTTTAAATAATCAGTCACAGACTCCAGGTAACAAACAAACGGGGCTTAACAGAAGTGATCCAGTCATTTGCTTTGATGGCTATCAATGGAATGTTAGAAGTCTCAGGAGGGAGAATTTGTGTGCACAGACAGATAAAAAAGGAAAAGAGGCTCTTTCAGGAAACTCAGCATCAGGAGGGACCCTGAGATAATAGAGAAGATAAGAAAGTTAAGGACAACAAACTGAAGATGCACCTGAGGAAGATCACAGAGGAGCGGTGGTGGGGTGGTGGCAGACATCATAAACTCAGGCTCTGGTCACTTGCTCAACAAGGGCTGATGGGTTTTAAAGTTTGACTTGGTGACAGGACCTTATCTCTCCCAAGTGGGCAAATGAACCTAATCTAATATCCACTAAGAACTGACCCTGCTGTGTGCTTCTCTGTGTACCCAGAATATAGAGGGGTTTTGAGGGGTGGGTACCCAAGGAATTAATAGTTTAAAATGTCTGCTCCGTTTTCTGCTATGTATTTATTCTCTCAAAGCATATTAAATGATCCGATTATGTAAATCCCTGAACATTATCTTAAAATATAGATCCCTATGCCCATACCAGAGAAGTCTTGATTAGGCTACCTTCTCTCTCTTGTAATCTATATAGTTCTTAGTTTTGGGCATTTGGAGACTCTATGGGAAAAAAAAAGAAAACAGCTTCCTGGTGCATGCTTTGTGTGTGTGTGTGTGTGTGTGTGTGTGTGTGTGTGTGTGTGTGTGTGTATGTTTATATTTATAGACCATACTTTTATATTCAGAGGTCAGCAAAGCAGAAGTGAGTGTTTCATGCACACTAGGCAGTGGATATGTAGCACATCTTTAAATACTTGCATGAGAACTTGGGCTGTAGGAAATTATATAGGGCAGTTATCCTAAAAATTCAAAGTAGTTTAGTGGCAGATAAAGGGAATTTTGAGGAAAGACATGGCTATCCTTTAAACTTTAAATTGTAGCTAATACATTACATGTCACTAAGTGACTTCATAACATAGCTCAGTAGATTTTGCCAGAAGGTGTGGGCCAGGCTGTTTTTTGAAGACATGATAGGGTCTTGTATTTCTTTCAATGAACCAAAACAGACCTTATCGCCCCTGCAAAACAACAACTACAAACACCACCACCACTACTGCCGCCACCACCACCTCTGCCACCACCACCGCTGCCGCCACTGCCATCATTGCCACCTTGGAGAATCATTTTATTCTCTTGCAGAAAGCTACTTTAAACCATATGCACACTCAGCAGGTGCCTTCTTCCCTACTAATTATAAATCATGTAGAATTCTGTGAATTCACAAGTACCTGAGTCAAAAAGACTGGCAAAGATGACATTATTTGGGTGGCAGAGGCATTCCTGTATAGTAGATCCCTTATTTAAAAAAAGATAAAAAGCAAATAGGGCTGTAGAGATGGCTCAGCGGGTAAGAGCACTGACTGCTCTTCCAAAGGTCCTGGGTTCAAATCCCAGCAACCCCATGGTGGCTCACAACCATCCGTAATGAGATCTGATGCCCTCTTCTGGGGTGTCTGAAGACAGCTAGAGTGTACTTCCATATAATAAATAAAGAAATCTTTAAAAAAAAAAAAACAAAGAAAATATTCAAGCATTCTGAAAAAAACCAGTTGAACATGGTTGAAAAAATTACTTTCTTTCCTTGTAAAGGCTGTGATTTTTGAAAATCAAATTATTTCCCAAGTAAAAGCTATTTATAGTTTGTTTCTGGAAAGTCCCCACCCCATGAAAATGTAGGAGAATAGTTTGTAGAGTGGCCAAGCCAATTCTGGGCACCAGACCCCAAAGGGTTATAAAAGTGAAACAGTACCATGAAGAATCATTTTATTCCTATGAAAGTTTTGAGCTTAAGCCTGTATGCTAAATGATCACTCACAAAGTGAATCTGAATATTTGTAAAACTCAGAGGAGTTTTCAGCACATCACTGGGAGGTGTCCTAATGCCCTAAGCATTGTTATCATAAATATATGGCTGTTGCTCATGTGATCTGATTATTTTTGAGTAAAAAATCTTTCGGTTGAAATGTTCTCATAAACTCTAAAGGGGGGGAGGGGAAATGGGAGAGGCCTTTTAGGATCTTGGAAGCTTCTTCACTTTGGTCATCTTGCCATTTGGGATAGGGATTCTTTCCTGGAGGTGGGGACTGGGGAGCTGTGCCATCTCTGCATTCTATATGGTAGATGCTAGCAGCACTTCCCACCCAGCTATCCCCTGGTAGGGGAAGGAACATTGCTTGTACTTGAGAAAGACTCATGTGTCAATCAAAGGAATGAAATCCCATTTAACTAGTACTGGTATATGCTAGCTTGTCCAGAAACAAAGTGGGAATAGAAGATGTCACAGGCAAAATGAGTGTTAAACTCTTCACTTGAGCAGAGGGACAATGTCCACTCTTACTCTAAACTCTTTTTCTTCCTCTCCTCTCCCCTCTCCTCTGCTTTCCTCTCTTCTCTCCTCTATTGTCTTTTCTAGAAGTTGATGAAGGGCACTCACTTCATTATCAGTCTACACCCACTCTTCCAATAAGTGGTTGGACATCACACACATAGGTTAACTTCTTTTCTCCCAAGAAATATGTTTGTCCCATAAAAATTGTAGCTAAGGAGTTATAAACCCCAGCATTTCTCCAGGAGCTGTTTTCATTCTAGGTTGTCTTGCATCTCCCTCCCTCCCTCCCCCCTCCCCCTTCTCCCCTCTTGGCCTTGTGGCTTCCTTGAATGCAGCCATGGTCTTGCTTTCACACCGCAGCAGAAACTGCACAGTAAGGGATCCTGTGTCTCTGAATAGTGCTTTGATTCATACAATATCTGCATTTGACTTTCAGGTAAATTGTCCAGAAATTCTATTAAACACACAAAGACCTTGGGTCAAAACAAACGCCAGTCAGTAATGAGGTTCTACAATACTATAGAAATATACCTCCAGCAGATACAGCATATAATAATACCAAAAGGTAAGAAATAGCCTAAGAATGGACAGATACATATTTTTTGGGTCCATTGGCTTAATTTGGGCCATTTTTAAGTATTTGAAATAAAAAAAAATTCTCTATTCTAAAAGTAGCAAATGACATATATGTCAATGTACATATCAAAGCCTAAACACTGTTAGGAAAAACATTACTTAGATGTATTAAGTGGAAAAACAAATCATCAGTTTGAGAAAATTTATCTTTCGTGCTACCATTTGATCAAACTTGATTGTGGATTCTAAGTCTGTCTTCTCTTAGGAGGCTGAATGAACGGAACTGTGAACTTTCCATTCGCGATTCTCTCCTTTCTGCAAGTGGGGGATTGTGTTTCTGTTCCCTGCTCTCAGATGTGTCTGTTTGTGGTGCTCCCCCTTCTTCCTTCTCCTCCCCTCTCTCTGGCCTCTTGTTAGCTTAGAGTGGTAGAAGAGAGTGGGCCTCCCTCGCTTAGATGGATGATTGTCCCATAGGGTTAGAGATAGGGTACTTTGAAAATAAAAGCAGAATTACTTCAAACTGAGCAAGTTCAGCAAGGCACCATAAAAGACATGGTCTAAGGAGACCAAGAACTATTTCTCCCTTAAGAAACCAGCTCTCCTTATTTAGTTGAGTGCTCTTATTATTCACTTCAGACAGTGTCCTATCTCTAACCATGGCTTCTCTGAGTGACATCCGCCCGGGACTAAAGTGATAAATATTTAACAAAGGGAACTCTTCTTACAGCCTCTTTTTCTTTTTTCCATATGCATTAAATTAATGACAAGCAATGCTCCTCTCTGAAATGCAGCCTCAAGGATTTCACACTTTTGAAAACTATCTGCAAGTATGTTGATCTACAGAGAAACACTGTAAAAAGTTAAGTTTCCAGGGTTAACTCTGGTAAGAAAGGCAAAAACCATAAAAAGACCAACTGTTCCCTGTGCCCCTGCCCTTCAGTGCTTGTCAGCATGGCCCCATATTTGGTCATTTCAATGGAATGGCATAGAAATTTTTGCTTACTGCAAAGGAGAAAATAAAGACATTTTACAGGCTTTGTGGAGAATTTGATTTCCCAGAGAACCGTCCCCCCCCCCCTTCTTCTTATTCTTTTTTGGGTAGAATTCTTTCTACGCTGAAGACATTCTGTTCTGGTGAATTCTGCACTTCTTACTCCTGGCAATTACATTCACATCTTTGATCTTGGATGAGATCTCTTGTGCATATTTTGTTCTATTTATGTCTTTGATCTAGTTTCTTGTGATTTTTTTTTTGAGGTTGTGTTTTTATTCAAAAGACATTCACCCTAAAATATTTAAAGATGAAAACAAGGTGACATTTACTTTATCCATATGACATTGTCTTTTGAGGCATATGGATAAATGAGACCGTCTTTATATGTCTCAGCTCCGTCTTCCAATATTCCATAGTTTGTGATTTTTAGCTGTCATAACAGCTCACAATTGGATAGATGGCAATGTAGTTGATCCAACTCGGCTCTTGGGTTTTGTAATCTTGTTATTCCATTTGTCTTAAAACAGTCGATTTTCCAGCAACCCGACAGTGATGCAGCTATTGAACATGAAGTAGACTCACAGAACACTTGCTTATGGAAGGCTTAAGTAGTCTTATTTATTTGCTATTATCACTATCATTTATTTACTATGGAATTCTTTGCTTGCTTATGTAACACAGTATTTATATTCAGATTTCAAGAACTCGCCCAGGTAGCTTTAAAGATGATATGTGTTGCTAAGGGGAAATTAAAAAAAATAAGAGAACAGCTAACGGTCGCTGTAGTGATGGCAAAGAGCTATGAATAAGGGGGCCGCACCGGGACCTGGGAATGTACATGACAAAAATTGGTCACCATGGCAACATTTGAGCAGTGGGAGACAGGGAGCTGAAGTGTGCAACAGAACCACAGTGGCCTGATTGAAAAGAACTGCCTATAATTTAGCTTGACTGACTTGTTATGTAATATGTTTTCTGGGCTATGCAAATGACTGTAGAAATGTGAGAACTCAAAATAGTTTACAAATCCAGACTGTAATAAAAGTGGAAAAACAGGAGGGGCACCTGTACCTTTAAGGGGTCAGATTGAAATTCTGATTTTTAGCAAAGCAGCATGCTTCTGTGACTGATGGCCTTAGATGGTGTTACCACAGGTATTTTTGTATAAAGCCCTGTCTGGAAACAACATTTTTTTTCTTTTTTTTTTTTTTTTTTTTTTTTTTTTGTATTTCAGAGACAAGAGACATGTTTATACAAATTGCTAAATATTGCTTTTTAAAAGCAAGTAAAACTAGAATTAGGGGCAAAGGAAAAAGACAGCACAGCAGTAAGGAATTGTAACGTTGAATAGCTCCGTGCTGAGCCTCTCTACATAAAACAGAATCCTGTGAAGCTTTCCATAGAATTTGTTTTTAGTTAGCTGTTTGCTTTTTTGAGGCATCTGGACAACTGTCGTTGTTTTCTTTCTCAGTTGTGGTCGGGTCTGCACTCTGTCACCTGAGAAAGAAGGAACTCAGTGGTACGGTCTGACCCAAATGGCACTCGGTTACGTTTGCTTTCACATATCACATGAGTGGCATCAGGAGAGCCAGAATATAATCTGTTAAAAGTGTTAGGAGAACACGGACACCCTGGTCCATAAGTCTGAACGGGAATCTCTTGTGCAGATTTAACAAGCAGTGCATAAGGCTTGCCCGTATCCCAGGAAGCAGAATTAGAATGAATCACATAGCTTAATGGCAACATTCCTGCTAAGCTGTGCATATAATAATGACAATAATAAAATTAGTAGTAATTATAGAAATGATTACTGCTTAAATTTACTGAGTACTATCTGGATGCCAGATACTCTTGTGCCTCATTTACGCCTCACAAAATTGCCGCAAGATAAAAACAACCACCCCCCCCCTCACATTTAGCAGATCAGGGGACTAGAAAGGCTAACGCCATTTGCCTATGGTCATGCAAATAGTAAACTGTAGCACCCTGATCAGAATGCAGAGCCATCTATCTCCGGAGCATCATTCTGCCAGCAAGGTTTCTTTTCTGTTGCAGGCCAGATGATTTTAAATGACCTTGTTTTGCTATTCCTGTGGCCAGCACCTTCTCTGCACAAATCTTTTTTTTTTTTCCTTTTCTTTTTTCTTTTTTTCTTTTGAGCTGATCATACTTCATCACAGCCCTAGTTTCTGCTCTTGTACCCAGACACTGGAAAAACATTTTCTCTGCTTTTATTTCCTAAAATTCCTTATGGTGTTGTTACCTCTGCATCTCAAAGTGCCCCTGATCCAAAGTTCACATCTTTTTTTTTTTTTTTAAAGATTTATTTATTTATTTGTTATACGTAAGTACACTGTAGCTGTCTTCGGAAACATCAAAGAGGACATCTGATCTCATTACAGATAGTTGTGAGCCACCATGTGGTTGCGGGGATTTGAACTCAAGACCTCCATAAGTGCAGTCAGTGCTCTTAACTGCTGAGCCATCTCTCCAGCCCCAAGGTTAAAAGCTTGGTTTGCAATGGAACAATCTTCAGAAATGGGGCTTGGTAAAAATGATGGGATCTGGATCATAGGGCTCTGACTTCATCAGCGGATCAATCTACTGGTAAGTTTATAATCTGCTGGAGGTGATGAATGGAGGTAATAATACATTAGGAGGAGATGGATGGAAATTCAGGAGTTAGAATGTACTTGAAAGGAGGTGGGTTGTTGGAGGCATGCCCTCGACGTCCTTGGCTTCTTGTTTGTTTTATAACTGCTGCTTCCCAGCTGCTAGGGGTTAAATGACTCAGTTTCCCTATACGGTCTCCACCATGAGGTTCTGCTCTATCTCAGGTCTGGAAACAACAGAGGCTGGTGACCATGGACCAAAACCTTCACAACTGTGAGCCAAAGGAAACCTTTCTTTTCTTAAGTTGATTTTCTCAGGAATTCTGTTACAGGAATAGAAACAATGCATTCTGATGAATGCCTTGGGAAGTCTCTCTTGACAATTTGTCTATTAGTCTTTGCTTCTACTTTATTTGGCTAGACTAGATTAGGAAGAAGAATGTGTACATGTTAAATGTCCTCGTTGTGTTGATGCCATAAAAGGATCCAGCAGCAAAGGAAGTCACGAGCCAGAATTTTCTAGGATTCTGAATTCAGTATGGCTGGCAAAGCCGTTTGGTGCGATGGTCAAGAGATGCTCTCTACTCCCTGTGTATAGCTTTGGGTATTACCGCTAGCTTGAGAGATTCACCTAAGCTGTTTTGTGTAACAGTCACCTTCTCAGAATAGCACGCCGTGGGATGCAAAAGAGACCTTTTGGCTTTGGATATTTAGATTTCTGAACAGTGTTCAGAGTGTTAAAGACTTGGGGACTTTGAAAGTTGGACTAAACTTATTTTTCACCATGAGATGGTCATGAGCCTGTGGGGCCAGGAATGGACTGTCGCATTTTAAATGAGAAATGGCTCCTGTTAGCTCACATATATGAACATTTGAACTCCAGGGAGTGCTATTGTTTAGGAAGTGGGTGATGGAAATTTTAGGAGATAGAGCCTGGAGAAAGTATATCATCGGGGATGGTTTTTGAGGTTTTATTGATTTGTTCCATGTCCAGTAGGCACCCTCTGTTTCCTGTGCTCAATAGAAGATGTGGTCTCTCAGATTCCTGAGACAGCTGTTTGATGCCATTGTCCCAAATAATCTCTTTCTTCCACAAGAAGAAACATATTATGCTTTTGGTCATGGTATTTTATCACAGCAACAAAACTAACTCATACTGTGAGACATAAAATATGCAAATTTCAATGCATGCCCGCAGAGATCTGAAAACATTATTGGAAGAGGGTTTTTTGTTTATTTGTTTGTGGGGGTTTTTGTTGTTGTTTTGTTTTTGTTTGGTTCTCCATTAGTAAATTTTTAGGGGCTACAGTGTCACCAACAGTTTGTGTGCCAATGGCTTTAAATTTAGCCATTCTGGATGCTCCGGGTAGAATATTTTGGTACTGTGTCATCTAATGATAAGGGTGAGTACCTTTTCATATGTTTACTGTCTGTGTAGATATACTCTCGTGGAAGTTTAGCAAGCAACTCATCTATTTCTCTACATGACCATCTGCTTTTCTTGTGTTGTTTGGACCAAGAATATTGATTTAAATTGATAAATTCATTTATTAGTGATAAATCATATACAGGGAGAACATTTTACTCTTTGGAAAGCTTCCATTTTCATTTTCATTAGCACTTGAGTATTAAGAAAGATATAGTCTTGTCAGTTTTAGTAACAGGTCTAAAATACAATGACTCAAAGGAGATAGAAACTTTCCATTCTCCATGTGAAGTCTCTCAACAGCCAAGATATCAAGTACTTCAGCTGTACCAGACTGATGCACATCTTCATTGCACGTCTGAAATCCTTAAGGTCATACTCTTTTCCTGAAAACCATGTCTCCCTGCTCCATACTCAGGCTTGATGTGAGAGGGAAAAAGCCAGGGACATGCTGCTTGACCTATTTGGAGAGATGTGAAGGTTATGCACTAAACCCATACCTCATTAATTAAGTCCTTGCCTTTTAGCTGAGCCTAGATTACTAAAGAGGGTGAGGAAATATACTCTCAATGTAGTGCATATAATGCCCAGCTAAATTTTCCAGTGTAGTGGACAAAGAGGAAGAGAGATGTTGCTGATGGGCCATGGTCTTCACCAGCTCTTGCCACTGCTGTATTTCCAAACCCTGAACTTAAGAATGAGGTATTATTATTATTATTGTTATTATTATTATTATTAATTAGTATTATGTGTTTACGTTCAATGTGTTTTTTGCAGATTACAATTCTGGGATCTCAAAAGTGTTTTGTCTCCACTTTGAGGAAGCAGTCCCCAAGGAGAGCATTTCATCAACTTTTCTCTATTGCATTATTCCCCTGTACATGGTTTTCCCACAGAAACAAAACATGTTTAAGTTACCAATTTGTGCAGCATTCATTCCTTTTCTCATTGTCGCACTCCGTCCCATGCCCGGGACTCAATATGTTGTGAGTTTAGAGACCAGATGTTCTTCCGTGAGGGGGTGGGGGCAGGGGGAGCAGAAGCAGGGACAATGCAGGAGTCTGGGATGAGGTGGAGCCACAATGGTACTGAGCAGGACTGGGATGGAAAGGGCATGGCTGGATCCTGGGAACTGGACATGCTTGGTTAAATATTCTGCCTCACCTTTCCAATTGATAAGACAATTGGATAATTGACAGTTTGGTAAGAGAGGTGCTCTATAAGGATTGAAGAAGAAAGAAAAAGAGCAAGCGTTGTAGAGTCTAACATGGCTAGAGAATTGTAATGCTGTAGTTGGGGCTGATACCCCAAGTATCCTTCAGTGAACAAGCAGTCTCTTAACTCTTCTTAAAGTCAAAGACTCTTTGATCTACTCACACCATTGGGTTCTGAGGTTTTGTTGCTAATGTTATTGCTTTGATTTCCCCCCAATTTAATTTGAAAATTTCGAGATTAGAAGATAGTTCTGGAAAGTCTATGTCTCATATTTAATTCTAGAAGATCACAAACTCATTAATATAAAAATAGAATAAAAGTAACAGGAATGGATGAACACTTTGTTTTTCTTTTTTTCTGTGATGATTTGGTTCATATTGAGAAGATCGTGAAGTCACATAGATAAAAAAGCCATTAAGATCCCATTTTTGGGATAGGAGGAAGGAGTGTGGCCCCAAAGTGAATAAGAACTCCACAGGAAGACCAACAGAGTCAACTAGCCTGGACCCTTGGCAGTTTCAGACTGAACCACCAACCAAAGAACATCCACAAGCTGGACCTAGGCCTCCCCACACAGGTAGCTGCTTGGTCTTCAGGTGGGCCCCACATAACTACAGTGGGGTTGGAGCTATCTTAAAAGCTGTCACTTGTATATAAGATATGTTCTTCTAGCTGGAATGCTTTATCTGGCCTCAGTGGGAGAGGAGGCACCTAGCCACACAGAGACTTGATGTGCCTGGGTGGGGGGATACCCAGGGGCATCCTACCCCCTCAGAGGGGGGCAATGAGGGAGAAGCATTGTAAAAGAGGGTGACTGGGAGGGGAACAGTGACTGGGATATAAAGCAAATAAATAAAAAAAAATTTAAAAAATGAGTTAAATCAAAGCAAATCATTCTAGCACATCACAACCTAGATGCACTAATTTGGTGCCTTT
Source organism: Mastomys coucha (assembly GCF_008632895.1). Classification (NCBI taxonomy): domain Eukaryota; kingdom Metazoa; phylum Chordata; class Mammalia; order Rodentia; family Muridae; genus Mastomys; species Mastomys coucha. Next base: position 103,370,222 of record NW_022196896.1, read on the forward strand.
AGGCTCCTTGTTTGCTATATTTAAAAATTATATTTGTAAAAAACTATTATCACTCTCAAGATTCATAGTTTTACATATTGAGCAAATTTGTCTGGTCATACACCATCACATTTAAAAGCTGGTGGCCCCTCAGAAGTTTGTGCTTTTGCTTTAAATTAGTAACTGCACATGATATGGCAAAATACACTAAATAGCTGATGCCTACTGGAATAACAATTCAGGTTTTCAATGGAAAAAAAAAAGGTCCCCCCGTGCGTATACACTCATTATATTTGCATCTTTCTGTACATTTATTAGATGTGTTCTCAAAATAGTGCCTCCTAAGCACGGGTCATACTTCTGCTATGCCTATTATTTGACGATGACAATTCTAGACAAATAGCCTTCTTTCTTCGTTCCCTAATTTCCAGTGTCTCCCAGTACTTCTGCAATGAATACCTAATAGGAGACAAACGCTGTGCTAGCCATTGTGAGGTCTTACCTGGTCCGAAGAAATGCTCTTTTGCCCTTTAGCAATTTAGGAACTAAGTGGGGTGACAGCTATCCCAATTCCCACCCCATATGCCAAGGGAGAGAGCTGTCATATGGCTATATAATGAGGCTCACTCCCGAGGTCCTCTTCTCTGCAAGTGAGGAGGACCGTGGCCACCTCCTGCTTTACATGTATTAGATTTGCTGTCTGGAAACGTTGTGCCATCTGGAAGCTTGTGGGGGTGGGCTAAGAAGACCACTGGTGGATTTCCAGGCAGCTGGACAGCAATGCTGTGTGGTCATAAGGAACACTGTAACAAAGGCCCCACTACATACAGAATTTGGGATGGGAAAAGTACCTTCTGAATATGGGATGAAACCCTTGGAATAGAAAACACAGTAAGAGTGAAGAAACACACGTCTACTAATTAGCTCTGTGGAGTCAAGGACCAAAGGAGAGTAGATGATAAGGGATCTGTGTGGGTGATTGACAGTGGGTTAGCTTTTGTGTCAATTCACCACAAATTTACACATACCTGGAAAGAAGAAGTCTCACTTCTGAAGAATCGCTTCCATCAGATTGGCCTGAGGAACTGCTACAAGATGAGGGAGCACCCAACCCATTGCAGGAGGTACCGCATCGTGATAGGCAGGCTAGGTAAGAAGGTTCACTGAGATAAACCAGTGAACGCTATTCCTCCATAGTCTCTGCTGCCTCAGTTCGTGCTCTGGCTTCCCCTGATGATAAACTGTAATCCATAAACCAAATAAATCCTTTCCTCCCTGAATTGCTTCTAGTCCGGGTTTTATCATGGCCATAGAGCAACAGAAAACTAGGAGAGTGGGCGAGGGTGAATCTGTGAGAGTGATTGAACTTGACACTTGCAAGAAGTGAAGAGAGTAAGCCGCCGGAGTAAGAAGGGATATGGGGTCCTCATCCTATCAGTCACCAACTCCAGCGGATGGAGTTTGGGTCCTCTCTCACAGGTATCCTTAAAAGAAGGATGACTCGAAATGATAAAGTGCCTCCGGTGGGAATGAGGCAGAGACTTAGGATGGCTGGGAGGGCCGATGACAGTTGTGAAGAAACTTTGAGGAGTGCAAGGCTTTTTTTTTTGTTTTTCGAGACAGGGTTCTCTGTGTAGCCCTGGCTGTCCTGGAGCTCACTTTGTAGACCAGGCTGGCCTCGAACTCAGAAATCCACCTGCCTCTGCCTCCCAAGTGCCACCACTGCCCGGCAGAAACTTTGAGGAGTAAAGGATCAAATGCACACAATGGGAATCTAGCGGGGGGGGGGCACACTAGGTGTAAAGAAAAGCTGAGGGGGTGCTTGGCAGAGAAAGGAGTAAGATCAGGAGATTTTGACAGTTGTTGGAGCATCAGCAACTGGCAAGAGACTGAATAAACCATGTGAAGACAGGGCAGGGGATATAGCTCAGTTTGTAGGTTTGGCCTGGCTTGCTGGAAGCCTTGGATCCCCAGCACCATAGAAACCACGTGAGTGGTGAATGCCTGTAATTATATCTCTTGGGAGGTGGAGGTAGGAAGATGAGGAGTTCAAAGTCATTCTTAGTTTATATAGTGAGTTCAAGGCCTGCTTAGGATACAGGGGACTCTGTCTCAACAACAACGAACACAACACAAGAAAGGTCAGTAGTAGCCCCGTGCTGATCATAGTGCCCCTGCCTACTTAAGAGCTTGTGGCTTTTAATTCTTCAGAGGTACTATCACGTCTCAATTTTTCTTTTTTAACATTTTTTTGAGACTATAATTTAATCACAACATTCTTCCCTTCCCCTTTCTCCTTCTAAACCCTCCCATAAACCCCTCTCCAATCTCCTTCAAATTCATGGCCTTTTCTTCTATTAATTGTTATTGTATGCATATATGCATGTGTAGATACATATATATTCCTAACTATAACCTGCCCAGTCTATATATTGCTGCCTGTATGTATGTTTTCAGGATGAGTTTGGCACTGACAACCAATTACTGTGCTCTTTCCTAGGGAGAACCACCTCTCCCACTGGCAGTGTATTCTCATCTCCATTCCTTCTTGCAAACAGCCCGCTATCTTAAGTTGATATTATTTTCCCTGGACATTTGCTTATTACAAACACAGAAACAAAAAGGAGAAAAAGAGCATCTATCTTATTTTGTTTTTTAAAGAAATTATTACTAGGGAGGAAAATGTCTAAACATTTTCAATTTCAATCACAGATAAGAATCCCAGTGGTAAATATTTTAGGCTGTGTAGGACATACATCTCCATGGCTGCTACCCAGCTCTGCTACTACAATGAAAAAGTAGCCACAGTGTCTAAGCAAACGTGGCTGTACTCCCAAAAATCTTTATTTACAAAAACAGGCAGTAGGATCGATTTGGCCTTTGTATCATGGTTGGCTAACTCTAGCTTTTGATTACCATCTGCCTTTGTTGAAGACTGTTCTTTTTTATTTTATTTTACTTTACTTTTTTTTTAAAGATTTATTTTATTTTATGTATATGAGTACACTTTAGCTATACAGATGGCTGTGAGCCATCATGTGTGTGGCTGCTGGGAATTGAACTCCGGCCCTGCTCGCTCCGGTGTAATTCACTGTAGCTGTCTTTAGACACACCAGAAAAGGGCATCAGATCTCATTATGGGTGGTTGTGAGCCACCATGCGGTTGCTGGGATCTGAACTCAGTACCTTCAGAAGAGCAGTCAGTGCTCTTACTTGCTGAGCCATCTCGCCAGCCCTTGTTCTTTTTTTTTTTTTTAACTTTAACTATGTATTGATGATTTGATAGAATTCATTTTTTGTTTCAATTATGTATATAATATTTAAGTCTAATTAACATAAAATTTTCTTAAAAATTAAAATCAACAGGTTAAATATTTTCTTTCTTTCCTTGGTCCTTGTTTTATTTTCTTTTTCTATTTCTAATTTCAGTCCTTGGCGGATGGGTAGGATGGATGTGGGTAATGTTAAAGATTTTAATTGTCTACTTTCTTTTCCCTGAAAAGAATAAAAATCAGAATTATTGGGTCATTTTTATGGTACAGTGGCCCTGCCCTTACTAGTTTGCCATAGCCAAGGCGATGAAAAACTGAAAATTAATTTTCTATCGTTTGAATCAAAGTGTCCCTTTGCCTCAATACAGTGCTAAAGCAAGGCTGTAAAGTTAATGGAATATTGCAATCTGCAGGACGCTCTTTTGTTTCAGAAAGAAAATTGGCTCAACCTCTATGGTTTGTAGTGACCATACCAACTAGATAGAAATGGAGCAACACGGTCCTGTTTTACCGAGAGGAGAAAACTCAAACCTCCTTTCCGTGTCAGCTTAATACTTAGGCAAACAAATGCTCTTGCTTCTAAACCTTGACTTGAAAGACACATTTTTAAAAAGAACAGCATTTCCTTGGTGTCTGCCATGGGAGTGGTTACAATCCTGACAGCCCACCCGTGTCCTCCAGTTTGGGTGACAGCTGCCATCACTAGTGAGCCCCTCCAAAGAGCCAGGGTGAACTTTATTGGTAAACTGTTCTACTGAGTCCCCAGTGTTTCACATGCATTCCACACTTGCATCTGCTGCCGTATTTTAAAGCTGTATTTCATCAACTTTGACAAAGGCAAAGATTCCGGTGCCACATGTGCTTGCTCTGCTGCACTGGAGACAGGCTTTCCTAGGACCGTGTCTACGGGATTTTTGTCCTAGAAATTAAGTCTACATTTCAACCTTTGATTTTTTTTTTTTAAATTTTAGTAGCAAACAAATAAATAAACAAACAAAAGTAACACCACCAACGAAAACATCAGACATTTTCCTTTCTTGTATGTCTGCGTGTAGGAGACAGAAATGACATCGAGTGTTATCTTCTCCTATGCAGCAGAAGGGAGAAGGAATACTTCTCACCAGCTTCACCAAGGAAGATGGGTAGCAAGCATCTTTCAGGCATTCCCAAGCTCGGCCCCAATTTGTGGCGACAGCCTTGGTACCGTGGTATTTTCTGGTGGTAATAGCTCTCGATGCAGCTGTGCCAACGCGGCCGCTGATATAGCCATTAAAAAGAGAAGCATGGAAAAATCCAGATTTGAAATTCAATAAGGAATTCAGAGGAAAGTCTTGCTTTCAGGCCATCTCCTGGCTAAATGAATAAATGAATAGGGAAACTATCGAATACAAAAAAAAAAAA
>NW_022196896.1:103374883-103388579 GCF_008632895.1 Mastomys coucha
AAAAAAAAAAAAATGTCAAAAGCAACCAAAGGAAGCTTTGCTCGCTAATGTTTGAAAAGAGCCCTGTCTGGAAAGGTATGCTTTTAGACTAAGAAAGCAGAAAAAAACTAATTAGACAAGAAGTAACCGTGAACAAACATGTTAGCAGAACCAATAACTGGAACTGATCAGCTATTTCTCTAATTGTGCCAGCTGGACAGCTATGATGCGCTTAGCAGAGCATAATTACTCATTTCTATTCCATACCCCAACCCTTTTCTTTCCTCTCCCTTTAGCAGAAATACCCAGGCATATGCCACGTAATAAAATAATAGTAATAATAATAATAATAATAATAATAATAATAATAATAACATTCTGTAGAGGTAACAAGTGAGTGGGAAAAACAGAGAGTCTATGTAAGGTGACGTTTTGTGAATGGTCAGGAGGAGGTCGAGTGAGCACAATCCTCCAGTTGTGTTAATAAGAATTTGAGCAATCAAGGAAGTGAGCTATGGCCTTAATTTAAAGGCTATGATGTGTTCCTTGGGCTAAGGCCTGCTTGGTTACAAATAAGGACAACTTACATCACTATGTTAGCATGGGCTTCCTATTCATGGTCTTTCTCACTTGGAGAGGTATGATTAATTTCAGCTCGGAGCACTGTGTCTCCGATGATGTGAAGCCATGCAATCCAATTGTCTGGTGCTGTTCAGAGAAATTAAAACAGACTACAAGGTGGGCCTATAAAAGGAGTAGAGATGAGAAAGTTTTCCTAGTTAATTCAAAGGAGGAATAATTCCTGGTTCAATTGATTTGTACACTCCCCCTCCTGCCCCTCAAATGACAGCTAAATAAAGATTTGTAAGCATGTAATAGTCTGAAGAGGCCAGTGTTTAAAGTCCAAGTTTAGCTGTGTGTAACCAAAGAAAGCTTATCATTTCTGACATGCTGCTCTGGGAAACAGACCCCTTTAGGGTACTTGTCACTGGGAAAAGTGACATGTTAAAAGAAATATGAATACAGGGCCTAAAAGGCACACCAGAAAATACTGGAAGGGAAGATCCCTATAATGCAAGGATTTACTGAAATATTTGCTTACTCAGTTGTTGTTGTTTGGTTTGGTTGCTTTTTGCTTTTTTGTTTTGTTTTTGTAGACAAGGTTTCTCTGTCCTGCTGTCCTGGAACTTACGCTGTAGAACAGACAGAGTAACTCACAGAGTTCTGACTGCCTTTGTCTCTTGTCAGTGTTGGGATTAAAACATGCTCTACCACTGCCTGGCAACAATGATGTGTTTTGCTAGGAAGAAAAAATGTCTCCTCAATTTATTTTGAGCAGAATGAAAGCACTCATAGTAATAAATAAAGACATTTCCTCCTAGATTTTACATTTTTACGAATTTAGGAGAACAATAACATTTTCGGTGACAAAGGGTCCATTGCTGTGTTTGCTTTCGTGTTTCTTTCCTTTTCCTTTTTTCTTTTTTTCTTGGAAAGATCTCATAAATCTCTGGCTGGCCTGATAACGTGCTATCAACTTGTGATCTTGAATTTCTGATCTCCTGTCTCCACCTCCTGAGTACTGGGATTATGGGCCACTGTTGTGTAGCAGTACTAGCTAGTATTCCAAAGTAGGGATAGCTCCAGCTTTGTACTTGCTAGGTAAGCATTCTGCCAACTGAGCTGCATCCCTGGTTTTGGGGTCTGTTTTTATTTCAATCTCTGTGAGTTTCATGGTTCTACAGTGACAGCTGCTTTACTCAGGACAATGGGAAGACTGAAGCTGTATAGGCTTATGGATGCCTGAGTTCTACCAGCCCCCGAAAAAAAGGGTTCCCTTCTCTTCCATGATGTTGTAGGAAGGGAATCTTTCACCATCTATTGTGGCCACCAACAATACACTAAACAGTGCTGGGTTTAGCTAAGCTCAGGATAATTTAACACATGTTTTTACTGTGCAGCTTCTGTGGCCCAGCCAATTGGAAGCCAGGTATCTCTAGAGAAACTCCTTTCTAGTTCCAGGGGCATCCATTGTGTATTTCCTTCATTTGCAGTTACAAAGATGCAAAATTAACCCAATGTATTTCTACTGAAGATCACTAGCCAGTCTGATTCGAATGGTTTGAGTGGGAATGGGGCAGAACCCACTTTTCACATCCTTAATTTGTGTTCTGACATTGGATCAGGCATTGCATGACCCTCGAGCTTCCTGACCCCCATGAGCTCATGAGGAATATAATATTTAGCAGTGTCATTACATTTATTCTGGGGGATACAAAGAGTAGAATCAGTCTTCTCCAGTAATTAGTGGCTCTCCCACTTAACCTATCCCAAGAGGTCAGCCATAAGCACATATAAGCAACACGAAGGTCTCAGTAAAACATAGGAAAGAGGGAGAAGGACATGAGAAGACATAGAGAAGAGGGAGGGAAGGGATGATGTAAATAAAGCACTCACATATCAAACTCTCAAGATTCAATAAACCATATTTGTTCTCCTTTCCCCTTTCACATGGAGACATCTGATGTTCCCACTTCATCTGATGTCTCCTACTTCATGAACATGGGATATCTTGATGTCCATGCAGATAATGAAGTGGCTACAATAGCAATCAAATTAGTGTGTGGGATTAGACACCTAAAATCTACCTTTAGCAACAATCCCAAGTAGAGTTCAAATTATTAACTTTCTGCCTCTGGGTTATTTTGCTTAGCATGGTGGCTTCCAATTTCATTCATTTTTGTGACAAACGGCATAATCATATTCTGCAAAAGCTGAATAACAATCCATTATATACATGTACTGCACTTTGTCTCTATTTATCTGTTGGTTGCATCTGTATCCTGATGTTTATGATTGATACTTCACTGAACATGGATGTGTGGCTAACTATCAGGTAGTGGCTTTCCTCATACAATAGTTCCATTTTTAAATATACTTTTAGTTTTAACCCATTTGTGGTCTTAGATCTACCGAGTCTCTTGTAGGCAGCCTACAGTTAGACTATTCTCCCCCTGTGGTCTGTTTTCTTTAATATGGGGTATTTTCATTGCTTCATGTTCTACACAATTTCCTTTTATATTCAGTTCACTTTAGTAGAGAAATATTTTAATTCTCTTCTTATTTCTTCTTGTATACATTCTATACATATTTATCATGGTTACCATGGAGACAATATTTAATATTCTAAGGCTACCCTACCTGAAAATTTTACCATATTGCCTTCGATAGTATGCAAAATCTTTGGTTCATTATAAAAACATCCTCATCTGTTGACATCAAAAACTGTGTTTCTATACATTGTGTGTCCAAGACCATCAACTGATAATTTTAAGGCATCTGCTTCTTCAGTAGAGAATTAAATATGATGTTATAAACTCAATCTATAGAAATACTAGCTTCTATGACTACTGTGAGGGTTATTTGGTTTTGACTGAAATTTATCCAAAATTAACCAACAATATACTCACCAAGCGTTTTCTAGTGTAAGTATTTTCAGAATATTGGAAGGTATCTCTCACATTTCTTTTCCACCTTCTCTCTCTGTCTTTCTCTCTTTCTTCTTTGTTCTCTCTCTCTCTCTCTCTCTCTCTCTCTCTCTCTCTCTCTCTCTCTCTCTCTCTTTCTCTCTGTGTATGTGTGTATCTCTACAGATGTCTATGGGGATTTTCTGAAGCCAGGGTCTTCTGCTCTATCCACCATTCATCCCCATTCCCTGTCCACACCATTGGAGTTACAGGCGCATGTGCAGCTCTGTCTAGTCTTTAAGGGGGTGATGGGGATTCCAGCTCTGCTTCACAGCAAGCCCTCTTAATCACTGAGCCATCTCACTAGCTCTACCCTCTGTTTTCCCCTTGTTTATGCTAGGGGAAAACCCAGGGCTTCATAAATGCCGGGCAAGCACTCCAGCTATGACTGAGCTGAACTCCCCAGCCCATTTCTCATATTTTTAAGAATTATTAACTCCAGAGACTCAAGATTTTTCTTACCCCCTTGCCTCACTTATCTCTCCCTGTGATAACATTTGACACCCTGTTCTGCCCTCTGTAGTTTTATTATATATTAACTCAAAGAATGTGAACAGTGTGTAATACTGTTTTGCATGGATAAACACATATAAAATTAGCTATCATTAAAGGTCACACATATCTTCTGCAGCTTCTTTGTTTTGTAAGGTCATTTATGATTTTTTTTATTACTTTTGGATACAATTTTATGAAAATAGCTCTTGTATTTATAGTATACGTTAAAATAAATTAGGATTTATATGCAGCTTCTGGGGTTTCACTTTTCGAACCATTTTTTCCCATGAAAATTGCTATCGTTATCTTACCTGCAGAGTTTTTCTAAAAAATATATCTATAAACAAAACCACAGGCACATAGAGTGTGTGTATTTTTAATTTGGCATGGTTTTGCCTAATTTCGCCATGTGAAGATTTGCATTTCTGAGAAGCTGGTAAATATTTTTATTTTCCCATATTCCAACGCAATGGGAAATGTGAGGGTTGTTTTTTTTTTTAGATGAAATCAAGATCTCACTGCTTCGTTAACATTTTCCAAGCTAAGTGAGGTGGATTCTCTCCTGGAGTCTTGAGTGGTGTATGGACTGTAACAGAAGGAGAGGAAAGAGACCATCCACAAACATCATTTTCAGGAACACTTAAGAGCAGAGGCCCTGGAGTTGTTCTGTCTCATTGACTGTCCTGCTTATATCTGTATTTCCAATGTGGTGACAGATTCAATATGATGGTTAGTGCTAACTACCGGTTTGGCGGGATCTAGACTCACCTGAGAGATGAGCCTCTGGGCGTGGCTGAGGGGGATTATTTTTATTATGCTAATAGAAGTGGGATGATGTGCTCACTCCGAGTGCTTCCGTTTCCTAGATGGGGAATCCTGGACTATAAGAAATGGAGACTGAGGTGAGCCCTAGCATTATCTCTAGCTGCTTTGTAGCCATCCCCTGTAGACAGGCAGGACTCCCAGTGGCAGGACAAGAACACCAACCCACCCACAAACCTTCAACCCAAAATTTGTCCTGCCTGCAAGAAGTACAGGGACAAAGATGGGACAAAGATGAGGGAATGGATGACCAATAACTGGCCCAAACTGAGAACCATCCCATGCTCAAGAACCAATTCCTGCTACTCTTAATAATACTCTGTTATGCTTGTAGACAGGAGCCTAGATTAACTGTCCTCTACCCAGCATCTGACTGAAGCAAATGCAGAGACCACAGCCAAACACCAGATGGAGTTTGGAGAGTCTTATGGAAGAGTTGGGGGAAGGATTGAGGATACCTGGAGGGGATAGAGACTCTGCAAGACTAACACAGTCACTAACCTGGACCCTTGGGGGCTCTCAGAGACTGAACCACCAACCAGAGAGCATGTATAGGCTGGCTGGATCTAGCCCATCACCCCATTTGTAGCAGATGTGCAGCTTGGTGGTCTTCATGTGGGTCCTTCAACAATTGGAGCAGGGGCTGTCCCTGACTATGTTGCCTGCCTGTGGGTTCTGTTCCCCTAACTGGACGACCTTGTATGGCCTCGGTGGGAAAGGATGTGCTTAGTCCTTTGGTGATTTGATGTGCCAGGGTCAGTTGGTACACAGAGTGGGGGCAGGGGGAGTGCCCCTCCTTCTCAGAGAAGGGGAAGGGATGTGGAAGGAAGGGGAGACTGGGAGGAGGGGTGCTGTGATTAGGATGTAAAGTGAATAAATAAATTAATGGAAGAAAAAACATTTATTGTTTTGTTTGTTTTTGTTTTTGTTTGTTTGGTTTTTTTTGAGACAGGGTTTCTCTGTGTAGCCTTGGCTGTTCTGGAACTCACTCTGTAGACCAGGCTGGCCTTAAACTCAGAAATCCGCCTGCCTCTGCCTCCCAAGTGCGGGGATTAAAGGCGTGTGCCACCACTGCCCGGCTAAAATATTTATTTCTGTGGATGTTTTGGGTACTTGCATGTCTGTGCCTCACATGAGTGCCTGGTATCCTTAGATGTCAGAAAAGAGCATTTGATTCCCTGAAACTAGAGTTACAAACACTTGTGGGCTGCCACTAAAACCATGTCCTTTGGAAGAGCATTCTGTGCTCTTAACCACCAAGTTACCTCTCCATCTCCTCTTACCTCTTGATCACAGGTGCTCCCTTAATTACAGTATGACTTCCCTGCCATGAGGAACATGGAACTGGGAGTCGAAATAAAGCCCTCTTTCTCTTGGGATTTTTGGTCAGAGTTGTTTGTTTCTGTTTTCGTTAGTCTGGAACTCACTCTGTAGACTGGACTGATCTTAAACTCAGAGATCCACCTACTTCACCCTTCAGAGCAGTAGAATTAAAGGTCTGTACAATAGCTAGAGAAATGACTCAGTGGTTAAGAGCACTGACTGCTCTTTCAGAGGATGTGGGTTCAATTCCCAGCACTCACTCACATGATAGCTCACAATCACCTATAACTCCAGCTTCAGGGGCAAACACCATTTTTAGGTCCCATGGGCACTGTACACACATGGTGCCCAGACATACATGCACACAGAACACTCATATACATAAAAATAAAAAAAATGAAAAGGAAGTTCAGTTCCCATGTCTACCTAAAGAAGTGGTGTGTATGACCAAGCCAGGTCAGTCAGTCAACAGGTTCTCCATGGCAGGAGCGAGGATTAAAAAGAAAAAGACAATTGGACAACATTGTAGCATGACCCCAGCTAGTTCTGAGGCTAAGGAGGGTTTAAATTTTTCCCAATCTGCTTTTATACCATTTTAATTACATGCAAGTAAGAAGGTCAGTTCTAGGTTGAGGAACAAGCAAGGCAATAAACACCAATAGTCAAGGAACAAGCAAGGCAATAAACAGAGTCCCGTGACCACTCCCGAGATCACCGTTTCTAAGGGCTTATCAGGATGACCAAGATATCTGAACCCACTTCCTTGTCCTAGCCCAAAGTCATATTCCTGCCTGAAGCCTACTTCTTTGTGCTAGCCTAAAATCAGATTCCTGCCTGAGTTTACTTCCTTGTCCTGGCCCAATGTCAGATTCCTGTCAAGTGGCCCTAAAAGCTCTCCAATTGTACAAGTATCTTTGGTCTGAGTATTTTATTATAGTGATAAAAAAGAAGCCAGGACAGTGAGCAACCCATAAAGTGTGACCACAGGGCTGAAGACCTGTCTTTGAACTTTATTTCAGCACTGTTCATGGCTATCATGTCTGGAGGCACGGCCGTAGGCCATATGTTCAAATACCAGGTCAATCATTTGATATTTGACCTTATGCAAGTCACTGATTCACTGAATTACAAAACGGAGAATATTGCAAAATGATTTATTAAGTTAAGATGAAAGAAAGGGTTAAAATGGTGTCAGGAAGGACTGCATGAATGCTTATTCTTCTTTTACTAATGGTCAGGTCATACATATTTCTATGTGTAGTTAGCTATTTCCATTTCTGTTGAGTTTCTTTGTATAAAACATTTTTCCCATTTTACTCTCTTGTCATTTAAAATATATCTTTTTGATTCATTTCAAATTATATTAATCATGAAGAGTACTATAGCTCAATGCAGTGTATTTGAGATTCTCAAAGAGAACAAATGAAAAATAAAGAACACTAAAAATACAGAATAAATACACTTAATACCGAAACATTTAGTATGTCGAATAAAATTTGCAAAAGAAGAGAATGTGAAGGGATAAAAATGAGAATATTTTTAGGATTAAAAACAATATTTTTGGGAACTAGCTAATTGATGTCCGGGTGTAATTTCTAGGACAAAAAAAAAAAAAAGTCAAAATAACAAACAAAACCCAAGATACTTCTTGAGAGAAGGCATACACCTGGCCAAAAAATATATGAAAAAAATGTTCAACAAAATGAATCATTAGGGAAATTCAGATCAAAGCCACCGTGAGATATTGCCTAATATGACTACAGGTATATAACTATACTGGGTGTATTGCAGGTATATTGCAGTTCTGGGGGGTTGGTGAGGTGGAAGCCGGAGGGAGACATGACCACCCTGAATACTTGGTGGCCAAACAATCTAGTCCAAACTGCCAGCCCCAGAGTCAATAACAGAACATGTCTCAGAAAGTAATGGTGAGCCGGGCGGTGGTGGCACACGCCTTTAATTCCAGCACTTGGGAGGTAGAGGCAGGCGGATTTCTGAGTTTAAGGCCAGCCTGGTCTACAGAGTGAGTTCCTGGACAGCCAGGGCTACACAGAGACACCCTGTCTCAAAAAACAAAAACAAAACAAACAAACAAATAAACAAAAACAAAAAAGAAAGTAATGGTGGAAAACTAGAGAGGAAGATGCCCGCCTCTGGCTACTATATGCATAGGTGATCACTCTACACACATAGGAAGAGAATACATACATACATAATACATACATACATACATACACACATACACATATGCATACATGCATACATACATACACAACAGAAGTAATATTTTTCAAATAAAGCATAAATTTAGAAATAAAATGAATAAAATTTGAAAAGAAGGGAAGAAAAAGCTGGAGAGATGGCTCAAGCCACCCAGGGCTAGGCTCACAACCAAAAAAGGCGAAATTTAGAAAAGTAAAGAAATAAAAACCCTTAGGATAAAGATATGTCTTACATATGAAGCAGGAAAATTGACATAAGGCCATGCCTGGACACCCTATTGGTGTGGACTTGAAACGTCTCTCACAGTATCATGATTCGGATGTGTGTTTCCCAGCTGCTAATGTTATTTTGGGAGGCCCAGAGGCTTGAGGAGTCAGTGCCTGGCTCATTGCAGCAGGCCACTGAAAACGAACCTTTGAAGGAGAGCCCTATTTCTCCGTGCACACTACCCGCTTCCTGATTGTTGTGATGTACATAGCCTCAGTCTCACACTCTCACTGTTATGCACTGAGCTGGACCACACTAGTTTCCCCATCTTTATGAACGGATACACTCTTAAGTCATGAGCCCAGAATAAATCATTCTTCATTAAGTTGTTTTTTTGATCCATTTTTAGTAAAGAGATGAAAAGCAACTAATCCTGTAAGTGTGGGAGGGAGAGGGAATCCAAACTCTACTAATCTCATTGGGTTTTCCTAAGTCTTTATTGGTTTAGGTTTTTTTTTTTCCTTGATGAAAACTTGATAATTACTTGAAGGGGATGGCTCATCAGTGGCTAAAGCACTCGTACAGGGATGAGGATCGGAGGTTTAGAACCCTAAAATCCATGTAAGAGCCGAGTGGGTATGGATGCCCACTTATAATTTCAGTCTTGGAAGGTGCAAGCCTGCGGTACCATAGCAAGACGGGCACATGGGCAAGCTCATGTTTGACTGAGAGACTCTGCCTCAGTGGATGATGTGAAAGAGCAACTGAAGATTCCTCGCATCGAAATCTGGCTTTCATGTAAATGCACCCCAAAAGCCACACATTCATAACAAACATACACATGCGTGAAAACATAAAAAAAAGAATATTTTGCATGGACTCTTGTGGCAATTTTTCTTGAATGACAGTCTAGCAGAATATTAAGTTCTAGATGGTCCATACCTCCCCTCATTACTAGAATTGTTAATGCATGGTCTGTGGCCTTGAATAGAGCTCATCAGAAGTCCCTTGTCAATGAAATTGACATTCACTGAAGGTAAAATATATCAAAGTTGTAACTAATTTAAAATATTATTTTTTTAATGTATGACAATAATAACAAATGGTGACTAAGAATAAAATCCACAGACATGTAAGATCTTTGCCAAGAAACTTATAAGACATCCTCAGAAAGATCTGTGCACCCTCATACGTAGTCTGTGTCCATGGATATTCATATATATATATCTGACCATAGGTACTCTGATGGATGCATTATAAAGGTATGTGGTTGGTGCATTCTTCCAATGCCAATCAATATCTTAGCATTCTCTTTAATAAAATGAGGTAACCTCATCTTATAGTTAGATTGGAATCAGGCAAAGCCAAAAATAAAATAATTTTGAAAGATAGTAAGAAAGTGGAGGATTTTCCTCCCTAGTAAACATATGGAAAACTGTATAATGAAGAGTGTATGACATTGGTAGGAGGCTAGAATAGGAAACACGTGGACTAGAATAAGAAACTCCTGTTAATTTATGGTCTGTTCTAGCTGTTAGCTTTCTTTCTTCCTTTGAAAGTTAGCTTTGTGAGTTTGCTCGGAGTGAACTTTATTTTATTCTTACTTTTCTTTGTCTACGTCTTTCTTCATCATTACAAACGCTGGCTTTCCCATCCTGGCTCTACACCTCCAATCTAGAATCAACTCTCAACACATGTTTTTGGGAGAAGCTGGCACAGGAAATGTTCCAACAGGAATGTCTAACCTTTTGCCTTCTTTGGACCACACTGGACCAAGAATTGTCTCAGGCTGCACACCACAGCCTCTGGACGGTAGGCTGCTTAGTTCCTGGTAATAAGACTGTTAGGTCATGGCCTCCCTTAGGGGCCTGACCCAGGAATGTAGTACAGCAGCCTTCATTTGGTTTTTGCTTTAAATACCCAGAAATCCCCGCCAGTCACCATCTCCAGACAGTGGCTTCTGATTCTCTGCCTCAGGGTCTCAGCCCCCACCCTCCTTTAGAAACTGCATCTTCAGCCACCACCATCACTTTCCAGAAAGAATCCAATAGGCCACAGGCCATCATTTCTCTTCCTGTTTCCTTGGAACAGAAATAGCCGTCTTTGTAAAGTATTCGAATCACTACGGCAAGCTCGAACCTGAGTTGATGGAGCCATCTTGAACAGCAGTTGTTGAGACTGCTGTCAACTCTCTTTGGAGTTTCGGCCCAATGATATGAGAGAGCAGGAATTCATATCTATGCTAAAAAAAAAAAAAGTTGTAAAAACATCTAATTTGAGTCCCAGAACTGGAGAGTCTATTGAATTCTAAGCAAACTCAGTAAGTCTCTCTTGGTGTCTTTGCATATGAAAGTGAGCTCTGAAAAGAAAATATTCTTATTCACCTGTGTTCTCCCAGTTCCTGTCTGTCCCAGCTTGACCTAGAAACCCAAGCATCCATTCTTCCATGGAAAGACTGTATGCAGTGTTTTCTAAGTTCTGTGGGATCCAAATTAAGGGACTCAGATGAGTGTACGCTTTGTGTTTGGGGGCTTGTGATAACATTGCATTTTTGAGAGTTCCACTGGCAAATTTTGAATGTGAGAAGTCCCAGTCTGTCATCAAATCCAACTACAAACTGTTAAATATGATAGAACCTAAATGTGCTCCAATATTTTACACTGAAGCTTCTTCTACTAGTCCTCAGAGCAGCTTTGAATACATGACCATTGTACAACAAGGTTTCATTTTGTGCGCTTGTGGGTATCCACATGTGTGTATGGAGAAGTCAGAGCTTGACATCAGATGTCTCACTCTGTAAGTTCCAGCCTTATTTTTTATTTTTATTTAATTTTTAGACAAGGATCTTTCATTGACCCTTGAGCTTACTGATTCAGCTAGATGAGCTGGCCATTGAGCTGTGCGGACCCATGGGACTCCACTGAAGGGTTGTGGTAATGGACATGAACCTGGCTTTTACATGGGCACTGGTGATCAGAACTCAAGTCCTCAGGCTTGCGGGGCAAGCACTTTACCCACTGAACTATTTCTGCAGATTCAGTTTGTTTTCTCAGTCTTCCCATCTGCAGCATGGTCTTAAAAATAATTATGTTATAGATTTCTGTGTTATATGACATAATATATTTAATTAAAAAAAGACCAATCAAGTAGCACCAAGGGCTTGGCAAATTTCTCTCTCTTTGTAGGTAACTTTTTCCCACATGGCAGGCTTGAAATTATCGAATTCTAACCGTGCTGTGGGGGAAATTAGTATTATAAACTGTAGAATACGGTTCATCAATAGGTAACCAGTGTTACAAATACTGCCCGGAAGCAGCAAAAGCCAGCAGGGACCTCTAAGTCCAAAGTATTTTGACCCGAGGTCTAGTCATTTTTCTCGAAGAGGTCTAAGAGTCCATGTGAAAGCCACCACAGGCAGACCACATCCCTACCCTGCCAAAGGACACTTCCATTTTTGGTAAATGGGATTTCCAAGGAGCCTGATTCAAGGAACATTGTGAATCGATGTCAGGATGTAAAGATCAACTGAACACACTGTTGGTTTGAACCCTTTCCAGGGAACTTTGAGAGTCAGTAGATTTGTAAATTTCATCTGACACATGACCTAACGATGCAGAAACCCCAGAAAAAAAAAATCAGGAGAAGTGGAGATGGGCTGCAGGAGCCTCCTCACAGTGGTACTTAGAGAGGGAGCTCCGGGTGAGCTGAGGACACTTCATGTTGCTAGGATACGAGTATTTCCCTTTCATGGTGAAGGATGCTAACGAAGATGGGACAAAGGCATAGTAACTTAGTATTTAGGAGCTTGGCAGCCTCTGACCCGGGCTAAGTGAGCCTGCCTCAGTTTTCTCACCTGTAAAGTAGATTTTAATAACAGTACCTGACCATATGAAGCTATTATAAGAATTAAACATTTTAATATTCCAAGGGCTTAGCGTAGGGTCTAGCTGCTAGTCTACACACGATGTCTCAGTTTACTAATGAAATAACCAAAGACTTGGGTGCCTAGCCTGACCCACAGAAGTCCACAATTTTGGAAATCCATGTAAAGCTTTCCGCCTGCGATGGCAAAGGGAGCTAGCTTTTCTTCACATCTTCAAAACAGATGGGCTTAATTTCTTCCCTTGCTAAGATTGTGAGACTATTTCTAGATACATATGAAAACAGCCAACCACAGAATGGCCTTAAATTCATGTTGCTCGCTCAGAGATTTATGCAAGTTTAAATGCTTGTAGCTGGAAGAGAAAGCAAATTTAGATTAAATTCTATATTGTCAAAAAAAAGGCAGGAAGTCCTTCCTGTATGTCTGGTCTTGTGTGATGAGAGCTGAGAGTGAAGTACACCGTCTGGGGAGATGAATTACCTCCACAGCAGGCCCAGGTCAGTGCTGAGTGCGCTACCCTTTCCAATTAGGAGCCATAAAAGAATGTGCATTTTTTTTTGTTTGTTTTTGATTCTCTGATTTAAAATGTTCCACTCTGTGTACCGAATGTAATTTGGCATAAGTTGAATTAGATGAGCTACCTTGTCTGCCTAAGTTGCTCTCTCCCAAGCATTGATTTGAAGCAACACCTAAAGAGGAAGAGAAAATAAATCTGCCACGTACGTGCGAGCCGTGTGGCTCCGAGAGAGCGAGAGAGAGCACAACTAAAAGTCACATAATTGTCAGCCAAAGCAACAGAACTGTTCAAAGGGCTTCTCACCAGCACCAAATTACAGTCTGTCCAAACAGAGCAAATTCAATTAGACTGCTGATAAATTAAACCTCCACCACTAGCAAGATTGCTCTGCCCTAAAGGAAGCGCTGCTCTGAGGAAATAAGCCAGCTTCAATAACATGACGGCTGGATCCAGCACCAAACTTAGCCAGCTATCCAGAAAGGGCATGCTCCTCTCTCTACCCTGCTCCCACCTCCCTCAGAGATAGTGAAACTGGCACCAGCGGGTTGGTTTTGAATCATGGCTGGTGGCGGCCCTGGCTCTGTAGAGGGTATTGGTGTATCTATCATTTCCAATGTTCACAAGGTTGTCCTGTGAACTTTCAGGAAGACACCTTGGGTAGTGTGATATTAGGGAATGCATTCAAAGGTTTTCAAGCGGAAAAATGGCAGCCCATTGTCT
>NW_022196896.1:103388589-103392982 GCF_008632895.1 Mastomys coucha
CTTTATAAGCTTGAAATGCCCTCATAGAATCCAGTTCTTCTGGGCTAGCCTAGGACAGAGGTGGGCAAACGTTCCTGTAAAGGGAAAGATGGTCGCTAATTCAGGCATTAAGCATTGGGTAGGGCTTGGGGTTAGGGGTGGGGCTTTTGGTCCTTCTTGCAGCTACTGGACCGCCACTGTAGCGTCTGAAAACCATCATACACAGTGCGTAAATGAATGGCCGTGGCTACGTCTGCATGAAAGTATTTAAGGAAAGAAGCAGCCTGCTGTGACTGATTTGGATAAGCAATTTTAAGGTGGAGCAACAGTGTAAAATCAACAAAAGAAGGACTTCTTATTTAGAGAAGAGCAGAGGGAAAGCATCATTTTTCATTTCTTAGAAACAAATGCCGACAAGGCAGCAGGACAGTGGGCATTAGTGTGCCTGGAAACCTCAGATTTCTATAACCAGGGAAGACAGTTCTCACCTGAGGAAAAAGAGTCAACCATGCTCAGACATGTAGACGTCCAGGAAATACGGCACCAAAGACCTCAAAAGTCTTAAGGAATTATGTCAGTCCCATGATGATTATGCCGCAGATAACCCTCAAGGCAGGGAAGGTATTATAAGCAATAATTATAAATACTAAAATGTAAAATGTAGAAGTCATGTGTATTATAATAAATGACATATTACAATAGCCACTTAAATTCATTTATATAAAAGAATATAATTTTTTTTTTTTTTTTTTTTTTTTTTTTTTTTTTTTTTTTTTTTTTTTTTTGGTTTTTCAAGACAGGGTTTCTCTGTGTAGCTTGGCTGTCCTGGAACTCACTCTGTAGACCAGGCTGGCCTCGAACTCAGAAATCCACCTGCCTCTGCCTCCCAAGTACTGGGATTAAAGGTGTCGCCACCACCGCCTGGCAAGAATATAAATTCTTTAAGAGAGAAACAGTAATAATACCCTGAGTTTAAAACAACTGTAAGATATTCTTTCCTTTGAGTCATCTGTGGTGCTTTGAATATGCTTGGCCCAGGGAGTAGCTCTATTAGGAGGTGTGGCCATATAGAATAGTTGTCGATTTGTTGGAGGAATGTGTCACTGTGGGGGTAGCCTTTGAGAGTCCCCTGCTGGTTGCCTTCTGATCAAGATATAAAACTCTCAGCTCCTTCTTCAGCACCATGTCTGCCTGGACACTGCTGTACTTCCCACCATGATGATAATGGACTGAACTTCTGAACCCGTAAGCCAGCCCCAATTAAATGTTGTCCTTTATAAGTGTTACTTTGGTCATGGTGTGTCTTCATAGAAATGGAAACCCGAACTAAGATTCCATCCATTACCTCTGATTCTTATAATCTGCCCTCCAGACGCAATAGGACTGAGGTGTGTATGAACTTCCAAAGACTGTGGTAGCATGCACAAGACCTGTTCAAGTTCAAGTCAGATGGGGTCTGAGAACAGAGAGAAGGAAGTGAACATAACAAAGTAGCCATCTGCAATTGATACCTTCTTGCAAAAGAAAAATTAGTTTTCTCCAACAGAATCTCATTGGTTATATTAACCACACTTCAGGGTAGGTCCCATGTCTAAGTTTTGGTTTGTGTTGACTTTTTGTAGACTTTTGCCCTGACTTCAGTGACCTTCTTCTAGATACTAACCCCCACTTCTATGTTCCCACAAGTAGTGCCAGAGATCCAACATTCAAAACACGAGTCTGTAGGGAAAGTTGATATTTAAATCATACCTCCTCCACACACACATAAACACATATGCTTGCCACACACACACATGCACCCATGTACACACACACCCCCATACACACAAACATAACACTTTGAAATCTAGATATTGTTAGCTATCATTGAAATAGGCAGAACAGAAAATACTTATAAGGAGATATATATTACCTTCAGGCCAATGAGAGAATGATGGATTAGTCAATACAATATCGGGATAACTGACTAGCCACCTAGGAGAAAAACTCATAAAGGGCTCTGTCTCACAACTCATTCAAAATAACCTACAGAAGGATTGAATACCCAGGCAAAATGAAAACATCACAAGAGAATATAAGAAAATATCCATTCAAGTTTGAGGTAGAGGTAAAGGGGAGGGGCTTTCCCATGTAAGTCAAGCAATACTTTAGTTTTTCATTTAGAAATTGAGAGATTTGAATATATATGAAGATATGAAGGTGCTGAATAAACAAGTGTTACAGTGAGGTAAAAATACTCAAATAAAAAATATTTTGTGAAACTTTTAAAGACAAAAGCCTACAAAAATAAAACAAGCCAAATCATTCATTAGTCAAACATATTTTGCATAGATGTTGCTTCTGAGAGCCAACTCATTCCTACATACAAGTGAACTCTGATTTTATAAAGCTGATTTTACACACACACATACATATACTCACACACACAAAGAGAGAGAGAGAAAGAAGTAGATAGATAGATAGATAGATAGATAGATGATAGATAGATGATAGATAGATAGATAGATGATAGATAGATAGATGATAGATAGATAGATAGATAGATAGATAGATAGATAGATAGATAGATAGATAGAGGCAGATACAGACACACAGATACACATACACTCACAATCTACAACACATGGCACAAATATAAATGCTTCTTTCTCTTTAACTGAGCACGCACAGTGCCCTTATGAAGCCTCACAGACTGTGAAAAAAAATAATCCAAGATCCTAGAACTTGATATAGAAAGGTTTTCTATTAAAACAAAGCAAAACAAAACAAAACAAAACAAATCCTTAAAGTGTCCTGAATCTTTTTGTTTTTTCATCATAAACAACTTGGTAGGAATGAAACTAGAATACCATTTTCTAGACAGAGGCTTTTTGTAAAGAGCAGGCAGTAAATTATGGATATAGAAATAGATGGCACAGATCTGGATAAGCAGAATACAAGAGAGGACAAGAGCCTTAAAGGTTTGTGATGTTCTATCCTGCAGCAGTCTAGAACTATACCAAGTGGGGCATAGCAAGTAAACCCAACTGAGTCTCTCTTTAGAGAAATAAAGGTGCTTAATGTATTTGATGAACTTGAATTGCATGTACAGAGGGGGGGAGCTTTAGTGTTCTGCATTTGGCTTTATAAAACTGCCTTGAAAACTCTTGGGTCTAGAGTGATTATGGAGCTGGTACTACTTGATATTCATATGCATCCAGAAATAAACCTTCAACCTTGGTAACAATCTACAACATTTTCTGTGAGACCTTGCAGAGTTTCTTATACATACATATATGTGTAAGATACACACACAGAGAGACACACACTACTATTGTCTACATCCATAGCATAGCAACATCTCTGGAAGTCTTTGCAATGAGTTGTGGCTTGGTTCACTCTGAGTAGTGAAGTTGCCCATAATCTCCATTTCATTCGTAGTAGATTGTCTATATTGTCTAACTTTGCTGTAATGACCTTATAAAATTTATGGAATAGAAAAACAATAAAAAGTACTTTGGAATTAAATTTAATTTACAGGCAAATTAATTTTATACATGAACAATAATGCTTCTCAAGCAATTGGGTACTGTGCATACATAAGCTTTAAAATTATTCATACTTGGACGCCGACATTGTACCTTGGGGAATTGGCCCTAAAACCATTTGGTGCACAAAAGTCTCTCTGTAGAAAGTCTTTTGCCAAAGCTTTATTTACAACGGTTCAAAACTAAGATCAACATGAATCTAAGTTTGAAAATGCCGTTTCTTAAAATATTATGGAGCAAAAGGTAAAGGGTAGGAGAGTTTGTAATAATGAGGAAAACCACTTGTGGAAAAGAGGTGAACTGCACTTACAGGTGAGTATCATCTTCGAGAGGAAATGTAAGTAAGCTGTATGCTTAATTCTTTTACAGTTTTAAACATTTAGTTTGTGTGTCGATTTGTGACATGGTATACATATAGAGATCAGAGGACAACTTAGAGGAGCTGGTATTTTCTTCTACCATGTATATACAGAGGATAGAACTCAGGTTGTCTTGGTAACAAGTACCCATGGAGCCGTCTCACAGGCCCCAAACTATCTGTTTAAAGAATAGAAAAGATAAGGGAGTAGAAGCGCCAGGGATATAACTCAGTTGGTAGAATGCTTGCTTCACTGGCAATGGGCCTTGGGTTTCATTCCCCAGTAACCTGGTATGGTGTCATGGGTGTGTAATGACAACATTCAAGATGTAAAGACAGCATTGCCAGGCCTTTTGGTAACATAAAAGTTCAGGCCAGGATGGGCTATGTAAGAATCTAAGGAAACACTTTCCACAAGATTTCACCTCAGTGATGCTGGTCTCTTATTAACCATGGCTGATCTTTCAGCCCTAGCTCACCAGCAACAATTGTTCCAGGAAAGCAAAATTTGACCTCTACTATTCCTTCC
>NW_022196896.1:103392992-103396197 GCF_008632895.1 Mastomys coucha
TACATTGTAGCTGTCTTCAGACACACCAGAAGAGGGCAACCAATTATATTACACATGTTTGTGAGCCACCATGTGGTTGCTGGAAATTGAACTCAGGACCTCTGGAAGAGCAGTCAGTGCTTTTAACTGCTGAGCCATCTCTCCAGCCCTACTTCTATGTATTCCTAACCAAAATATTTCATGAGTGGTCTGATAGAGTCTTTGCTCCCCTCTGAAACTTCAAGCCAGGTCTCCATTGTCTGCATTTCCCAGCATTATCTTCCAAATCCAAAAGAATTCTTGAATACTCAATGATTTTTACATGTGAAAGTCCAAAAATCCTCTACTGCCCTCTCACTAATGGTCAGGTCTATTACAGCAATACCTACACTCTTTATTCTAATTCCTGTTTGAGCTTGCTGTCTATCTCTATGATAAATGCTACGACCAAATGCAAGTTGGGGAAGAGAACGGTTTATTTGCCTTACAGGTTCTGAAACAGAGATCCTGAGGGCAGTGGCTACTGGCTTGCTTTCCATGGCTTTCTTAGTTTGCTTTATTATACAACCCAGCAACATCTGTTCAGAGGTAGCACCAGCCACAATGGGCTGGGTCTTCCCCACATGAATCATTAATCAAAACAATCTAACACAATCATGCCCAAAGCCTAATCTGGTGGAGACAATTCTTTAACTAAGGCCCCCTCTTCTCGCTGGCTCAAGTTTGTGTCAAATTCTACGTGGGTTATGCTACTTGTTGCTGTTCATTGCTCTATGGGAATGAAAAGTAGGCAATGATGGGGAAAAACACCTAGGAACAAGAAGTGCATGGTCAGGTTGGAGAGACAGCTCAGTGGTTAAGAGAACCGATTGCTCTTCCGAAGGTCCTGAGTCCAAATCCCAGCAACCACATGGTGGCTCACAACCATCCGTAATGAGATCTGATGCTGTCTTCTGGGATGTCTGAAGACAGCTACAGTGTACTTACATATAATAAATAAATAGATAAAAAAGAAGAAGAAGAAGAAGTGCATGGTCAACTTTGGTCTCAAGAATAGGCTAAGGGGTCAAGAGAAGTCTTTTAACAGAGCCTGGCTCTTCAATTTGTCCCCAGTGTACAGCCTACTAGTTCTGGGACTAGCATGCCACTGAAGAGGAGGATCAGCTCATGTGAAATGAGGCAAGGAACAGCTTTTTAACTGTATTTATTCTCCTGCGGCCTGTCCCCTTGGCATACTTGTGTTCCCTCCCAGGTTCACTTCAATTCAGTAATATTTATTGAGCAGAAATCCACTGTCAGTTACTAATCAGGGACTTTCTGGGTTTTGTCCCCTTTCCTAGTAGGTGGGTAAGTCACATGTAAGTTCATGTATTACATAGGAATTTCAACTCTGACAGGTATTTGATAATGTTAAGACATTAGGCTTTAGAAGCATGGCAATGCAAAGATGTTCTGTTCCTTTTATTTTTAGAATGAGTTCTTATCCTTGAGGGATACAGAGCAAGGTATCTAAGGATAGAATGCGATACTGAGGAGGAGGTGAGACTTGATACAATGACCACATGCTGTTAATCACTAAAGCCCGAAGAAAGAAACGGGGAACTGTTCTATTCCTGCTTTATGTGCGGTTGAAGATGTCCACGGTAGAATTGTTTCTTTCATGAACACAGAAAAAACCTAGACGGTATCAAATAAAAATTGCCAGAGTGAACTGTGAAATGAAGTGAATATTTGAAAGACTGCTTATGGATATTAGGGAACTTGACCTAGAATAGGCATGAAGAAGAAGTCTTGAACTAGGGCTCCTGACTGACAGAAGAAATAGGAAGAGCCACTAAGTCTGGTGAGGCCTGGGTTATGTAAGCAGTAGAGACTACCTGAGTCTAGATCCCTGTGTGTCAGAGTGAGCACAGTTAAGGGTCCTTGGATTAAAACAACAAGGGGTCAACATGAATGATGTTAGTTGTAGACTTTGGGCAGGTTCAAGCTAATTGATGAGATTTGGACCATTGTAAGATAGGACTTATTACTGCCATCATCATCTTTTGTTTTTCTTTTTAAAAAAGATTTTTCCTATTCTTATTTGTGTATCTGTGTGTCTGTGTGACTCTGGGTTTGTATATCCCATGTGTGCATGTCATATGTGTGTCTGTGCATCTGTGTATGTATGGGCCATGTATGTGTCTGTGTATCTGTCTCATGTGTGTGTGTGTGTGTGTGTGTGTGTGTGTGTGTGTATCTGTGTAAGTGTGTCTGAAGAAGACAGAAGAGGGCATCAGATTCCTTGGAGCTGGTTGCCAGCCTTGAAACATGGATACTAGGAATAAATTTTTGTCCCCTAAAAGAGTATCAAGTGCTCTTAAGGACTAAACTAGCTCTTCATCTCCAATACTTATATTTTCCAAAGAGTATCTAGCCGGTAGTGAAAGGAATTTATGAGGATTCAGAATAAAGAGGCAAAAGAGAAGAAAATTTCAATTGTCTGATTGCTTTGGGTAGAAGCATGGATTCTCTAGTTCCCAGCAGTGTATTTTAGTGAATCTATGCTATTATAATGGAGTACCATAACAGCATAACAGAGGTTTATTCTCACCATTGTGGAAGCTGGGAAGATTAAGGTATCAAATTTTCTAACTAGTAAATTCTTACAGTCTCTGATTCCTAAATGGGGATGCTTTGACCACCGCATCCCTTGAAGGCATAGATGCTTTACCCTCATAAGGTGTAAGATAGAAGACAGAGAAATAAAACACTTGCTCACTTACAACAGCACTTATTCCACAGTGTGTCGTTCAGTCTTGAAAACCTGATTTTGTTCTACAGTTCCTCTCGATGTTGATTTCCAGTCTTACCAACATTGCTATCGGATAGGATAGGACAATTCTTTCTTTTCTTTTTGGTATTTGTTAAGATGTGTGTGTGTGTGTGTGTGTGTGTGTGGTGGGGGGGCTGGCGAGATGGCTCAGCTGGTAAAAGCACTGAGTGCTCTTCTGAAGGACCTGAGTTCAGACCCCAGCAACCACATGGTGGCTCACAACCACCAGCAATGAGATTTGACGCCCTCTTCTGGTGTGTCTGAAGACAGCTACAGTGTATTACGCCGGAGCAAGCAGGGCCGTCCTGAGTTCAATTCTCAACAGCCACATGATGGCTCATGGCCATCTGTATAGCTACAGTGTACTCATACACGTATATATATATATATATATATATATATATATATATA
>NW_022196896.1:103396275-103426692 GCF_008632895.1 Mastomys coucha
AAAAAAAAAAAGATGTGTGTGTGTGTCCCCAAAAGGTCCATTTTAGAAAATAATGCCTGGGTTTCTGAGAAAAATATGTTTCTTTAGTCCTTGGGTGCAATATTCTCTGGAAGTTAGTCCATTTGGTATGGAATGCCATTTAACCCTGTTTCTCTGTCTGGGTGAACTGTATTGTGACACTCGATATTTGACATCACCCACTATTATTGCCTTGAGGTCACTCTGTAACTCTCCATCCAGCAGTGCCTGTTTGCTGAAATGTGGAGTGCTGGAGCTCAGTGCCTAAATGTTCAGGGTTGTAACGCTCCCTTGAGGTTTTAGTATGGCCAAACCTATGTGATTCCTAGTTTCATTTGCCTTGAGTGTTCTTTTTGTGTTTTGTTTTGTTTGAGATGGGGTCTCAGTATGTAGTGTTGGTTTGAAACTGACTACCACCCTGTCCTCAGGCTCATAGAGATCCTCCTGCCTCTGGCTCCCAGTGCTGAGATTTAAGACCTGCACCACCACATCTGGCTGCCTAGAATCCTTTTTCCGGTTCACTCTAAGGCTGTGATTTTCTTTGCTACAAAAGTGTATTTGTTTTCCTTCTTAAGGCAACAACTATGTGAGTCCTGCTCTAAAATCCAGTCTGTGTCTCTTGATAAGAAAATTGAGACCATTAATATTCAAAGTTATTGTTGAGAGGTAAATACTCATTTCCCGGCATCTTGTTGATTTTATAATTAGGTATTAAAGAGAGCATTCGAGCGAAGAAAAGAGCACAGGGCAGGTGCAGTGCCTTACAAGGCCTTCCTCTGTCCAGTCGTTCCCCAGGGTGGGGTACAGGCAGCCTCCCACAAGGACAGAGTGTGGGTGCAGTTCCTAGCATGGGTGAGCATGGCTACTAACTAGTACCAGTTTTGCCTTTGTGTGGTCAGTTAGGGAGGTAGAGCCTGCAGGGCAAGCTAACCTTGGCATAGTCTCCTGCATGAGTGGGGTGTTAGTGTAGAGTTTGACTTTATACGGGTCCTTGTGTGGGCATGATATAGGGCTCTCTTTCTCTGTGTCTCTGTGTCTCTGTCTCCCTCCCTCCCTCCCTCCCTCCCTCCCTCCCTCCCTCTCTCCCTCCCTCTCTCTCTCTCTCTCTCTCTCTCTCTCTTTCTCTCTCTCTCTGTTATCCACACCGGTCTGCAACACGGTTTCACCTTATGGGACACTGCAGAGCTCTGATTCAGTTTTACCCCTCTGTCCACACGTATGGTTTTAGGTCAGATCACAGACTACAACCCTGTGACACCTGCTCTGTCTCCCCAGCCACTTTGTGTATAAGTGGAAGGAGGAGGCTCAGAGGATTTTGAGCACCAGATCAGTGGGAGTCTTTTGAAAGTGGCTTCTTGCCAGGTCTCTGGTTGAGAAAAGGAGGTTTACCCGGCAGGGCTCCTCCCTCTGCTGGCTCGGTCTCCTCCTTAAATGATCCGAATCTGCAAGGACCTTGTATATTTTCTCATTGTCTCAGCCGTGGTTCTTCTGAGTCGGAAGCACTCAGGCCAGTGTCTGAGGAGAGCATCCCCAGAAGGGAGCGGATCCCTTGGGAACGGACTCTAGATTCCCTTGCTGTCTTTTCCCAACTTTTCTTCCTTCTCTTTCTCTGTTCCTTCCTTGCTCCTTGTCTGCCTTTTCTCTGTCTCACTGACTACTGTTTTCCAGCATCAGCCACGGTGAAGGATGATTGCTCTCTCAGAACCCCAGTTCACCTCCCGAGATTCTAGCAATCCAGGAGTGTCATCTCCTATCTTCTCCAGATTTAACAAATATTTTCTACTTGTTCTGCTTCTCTAGAGAATCCTGCCCAGTACAAATATACACTGTGATATACACACAGAGGAATGGTTCTCAACCTGGGGTCGCCACTTTCGGGAATTATACTTCCGATGGTTTGAGGAACCCTCAACCACAAATTTCTTTCCATTACTACTTCATAACTGTAATTTTGCTACTGAGAAATGTCTCAGTTCTTAAGATCATCCGTAATATATGTTCTCTGATAGGCGCGACCCACAGGTTGAGAACCACTGATATAGGGCGATCCTATAAATCCATGATTTATTTTTGCTTGGGTTTCTCCACTGGTAGTGTCTGGAAACTCTCAAACATTTCAAACTAGCAACCAATTTTTCAATGCATGAGACCTACTGAGGAATGCATCATATCTAAGACTTAACAGTGGTTAGTTTATACATGATAGTTATTTCTCATAGCTCTTGCCACTGGGTATGCTGTCAGGACTGTCGTGGGGGAAGAGCACCGTCTGCCCTTCTTTTACTCATTGCTGCATCCTCTGTAGGGGATGAGTCCTGCATCCTCACATGGCAGCAGGGATGAAAGAGCAAGAGAGTCCTACATTCAGCCTCAAGCCCTTTTATAATAGTTCTTAGCCCATTTACGGGACTAAAGTTACATTTTCATCACTTGCCAAAAGACAAGATACTGGGAATTAGGTTTTGACATGTTTTTGTTGTTGGTGGTGATGTTGTTGAAGTTGCTAATATTTTTACTTAGCCTACAGAGTAATAGGTTTCATAGTGACATCTTGATACATAAATAGTATCATACTTTGATGTGCTAGCCTGTCTTATTGTTCTTCCTATGTCACCCCATTTCTGTCCTCACCTCAAATAGCCCCCTTTCTGAGTTCATAGCATATGCACCTAGACCTATTTAAACCTAGACTCTCAATGAGAGAAAAGTTGTATTTTGTCTTTCTTCTCTTCTAGCACCCTCCTCTTCCTCTTTCCTTTAGGTTTTTTCCTTCCCTCATAGTATCCTTTCTGTTTTTATTGACTATGAATATATAGATGTACACACACACACACACACACACATTTTTATTCATGTTTAAATCAGATTCTTCATACAATAGAAAGCATGATAGGCCTGGTTTATTTCACTCATGGTCTCAAGTTCCATGCACTTTCATCCAAATAACATAATTTTGATTTGTCATACCCATAGAGTAAAATGCCATTCATATAGCCAAGACCTGGAACAACTACCCCAGGCCACCAAGGTATAAATGGTATTTGGAGGAAATATCATCATTCAAATTGTAGTATATTTCTACAAGTTTCCTACAATGGTAATAGCTTTTCTTTTCTTTTCTTTTTTTAAAAAAGATTTATTTATTTATTTTATGTATATAAGTGCACACTGTAGCTGTACAGATAGTTGTGAGCCTTCATCTGGCTGTTGGGAATTGACTTTTTAGGACCTCTGCTCGTTCCTGTAAGCCCTACTCACTCTGGGAGACCCCACTTGTTCAGTCCCTGCTCGTTCTGCCCCAAAGATGTATTTATTATTATATATAAGTACACTATAGCTGTCTTCAGACACACCAGAAGAGGGTGTCAGATCTCCTTACAGGTGGTTGTGAGCCACCATGTGGTTGCTGGGATTTGAACTCAGAACCTTCAGAAGAGCAGTTGGTGCTCTTACCCGCTGAGCCTTCTCACCAGCCCAATAATAGCTTTTCTTAGTGTGTGTATGTGGGTGTCTGTGAGTGTGGGCACACATGTGCCATACAGGAAGTCATAAGATGACTTTCCAATCTTGGTGGTTTCCTTTCAGCATGCATTCTGGAGATCAAGGTCGGGTCATCCACCAGGTTTGCAGACCACCCCTTATTCCATCAATTCATCTCACCAACCCACAATGGTAACACATCTTACCATGATAGTACTTTATTAAAACTGGATATTAATGGTAATACAACCTTCTGATCTTACATGAGTTTCTCTATTTCTCTCCATACTGACTTGAGTTTGTGTGTGTCTGTACTCATGTCTATGTAATGTTTATTGCACTCATGTTTGTGTGTCTACTACCACACCAGTAGGAGATTCATTTGAAAACATCAGCTATGTCGTTTTGAATAGCTGCATGGTGTTTTAAAAAGAGGCTTTCCCATGAACCACTCAGTTCCTTTCATCGCCTGTCTTCTATGCTGTTGTAATTTATCACCAAGGGCTTCCTTGTTTGTAAGCTAGCAGTAAAACAGTTATGTAACTTTAAGTAAGGGACATACACTTCTCTTTGAAATCTAGGCTGTGAACCTCATTTCATGTAGTTATCATGAAACTTAGGGAAATATTATGTAAAATAAGCCACACAATTTTCCATGAAGATGCTCAAGAAATGGATGCTGTTACCATAGAGATAACCTGGGGTGTTGATGGAAGATGAAGCTTAACAACTGCAAGAAAGCGTGAAAGAATTAGAAAGCAAATTAACAATAATGAATGGAGAGAAGGCATTTCTAATATAAATACTTCTGCTAGACATCAAATACCAATTTCACCCCAGCTAGGAAAGAGTTTCAAACAGATAGCTTGTACCTCCATGAAGAGATCATAATGTTAACAAGCAGTCAGGGGTATTTTTCCCCCAAATGTAAGTGTTACACAGAAATTATGCATCTTATCATATTTTTGAGTTCATTAGGAATCAGATATAATCTGCAATGTTATATACTAAACAATAGTACTAAAAAAAAAAATAGTAAGTGGTTTCGACCAAAGTTGAGAGAAATGGCTGTCTCTGAAGTCAGGTTTCTACGTTCATCTTGGCAACCACATTTTAAGAGGACAAGGAGGAATGATGTCCCTTCAGACCTGGAGCATCTAATAAACATAGCTCTGTTCTCAATGAATCAGGGAAGTCTGTGCACTACACCCTGAAAAAGATAGCTCTGGCCACCTTCCACCATATCACCCGCTTCCTTCCCCTCAGTGATGGCCACGCCCTTTGCACAGGAGAGTGTTTGATCAGCATCTTTCCAGAGTCGCTCATGTCTATCAGACCACGGTCGCGTGATGTTGGCTGGGTGGTGGCTTTAAGCATATGCTTGCTAACACATAGAGTCGTTTTCAGGATATTGGGGTGTAGGGTAGAATATTTTCTCAGATGATGTCAGCTCCTCAAATTTACTGCATATGGAGAAGAACACAACGACGTGTGTATTTGGTAGGGCTTAAAAAATCCTGACCCCGTGGGTTGTTTTAGTCCAAGAGCTACATTCCCAAGGGGATGTAGCCATCAACATTAGAAAGAACTCCCAAAGAGTGAGGGGTATCTGTTTTCATTGTGATGGCTTACATGGCCTTTCTCAACCTTAGCGTCATTGGAAGTTTGGACCTCATAGTCAGTCTTCTGATATCCACAGGATATGGATGGTCACCCCTACCTTCTACCCTCTAATCTCTAATAGCACAAGTCCCATATTGTGACAACCACAAGTGTCTCCATACACTGCCAGGTGCCCCCTTGTGGAATGAAGCGAAATCACACTACTAAGAAAATAACATGCCCCATTCCAATTCTGTTGGATGTAAACTTGTTCACTCTTGAATTTCTGTTGAGTACTGGGTATGCGCCAGGGTTTTAGGGGGAAGAGGATTCATCTTTGGCCTTATTTAGCTGTCTTCTCCCAGACATGCCTGAGGCGATATTTTGTGGTGTACACGGATGCTAAACCATTCCTCAACAATGACCTTGAATTCGGAAAACCTAGTTTGACCACACAGACTTTGAACTGTCATTCCTTTCAAGAAGGATTAGCTATGTCTTAGGCAAACAAGCACTTCTCTACAAGCCTTTCAGTTTCTACTTCAAAAAATGACTACTGTGTCCAGACTTGACCCTCAGAGCAAATGCCAGCAGCCCCATGAAATTTGTTTTCTCTCTGAGTAATGGGCTCCCGCATCCTGTCTCCATGGCATCTGTAAGTTCAAAGGCTTTTATTTCACAGCAAATATTAAGGCCTGAATAGCTTAATCTCAACAGAAGGTAGAATCTCTAGGGAAAATTCAGAGTTTAAACAAAAATAAGTCACTAATGCCATTCCCCAGAACTTCTGGATTTTGTACGCCAGATCCAGTCCCTCATATGATTGTTGTACTTAGAATATCAGGTCAAACAATCATTTTTAAATAAAGATTACCTTTCACTTCCACTATCTAAATTGGATGGTTAAGGTGGTGCTGGTCTAAATGTCACAACCTCACAGGAAAACATCTTCTATAGATTCTATTCTCACAGAAGCATCAGAGATCTAAGGCACAAATGATACTAAGATTTAGGGAAGGACTTTAGTGGAATGGGAAGCAAAGTGACATCTCTGTACAGTAGTCTCTCTCACATTTTCTATGGCATGGGCTGTTTTCATGAAAGAATCCCTTTGAGCCACCCTGCATTTCAGCTGTATGAAAACATTACCAGGAGAAATGGGAAGGTGGCTCTAGGTTGTAATGAGGTACTGAATTAAGAAGGGAGAGGGTTGAAAACTCAGCAGGATGAGGGAACCCTGCAAACTTCCTTTATTTTGAGATAGTCTTTTATGTCACTTCCCTTTTATTTCATTAAGGCTTACAGATGAGATTCTCTGAGTCTGAGTTTCCTTATTATGTTGATTTAGGTGGGACCAACTCAAGTTTACTAGGAAATCTCCCAACACTCATTCTATGTGTGTCTAAGGCTAGCTACTCTCACCCCATCAGGCATTTATAATCTCACACACACATACTCAGTGTACATGTACCATAGGGTTCCACCTACCAGAACATGACAAGCTAACCCTAGGGAGTCACCAAAGAGAGAGCCATCACTGGCCAGACAGAATTTTAAGAATTAAGTTTCCAAAGACTTAAGAAATTAAGCATGGAAGGGGATAACGTAAGGGGAGCCTTGTCTTTTCTTGCCTTGATGCTATGATACGATACAGTGACAAAAGCAACTTAAAGGAGAAGAATTTTATGCAAGTTTACAGTTCAGAGATAGAGTCCACCAGAGCAAGTCACATTGCATCTGCAGTCAGGAAGTGGAGATCAATGAATGCATGCTAGCACTTTTGCTTGCTTTCCCCAGGATCTTCTAACCAAGAAATGGTCCAGCCAACAACTAAGATGGGACATCTCATATATCAGTCAACATAATCAACATCACCCTTGCAGGCATGAGCAGAGGTCTCCCTAAGTGATTTCACGGGTAGTAAAAATGACTTCAGGTAAATGGCAGTAAAACTTTCTCAGAAATCTTGGTTTATATTTTGTCTGCTCAGATAATTCTTAGTTGAAACTTCTTCTTCTATTTTTTTTTTTTTGGTTTTTTCGAGACAGGGTTTCTCTGTGTAGCTCTGGTTGTCCTGGAACTCACTCTGTAGACCAGGCTGGCCTCGAACTCAGAAATCTGCTTGCCTCTGCCTCCTCACACAGGAACTCTTTTTTGTTGTTGTTTGCTTGCTTGCTTGTTTGTTTACAACTGAGTGGAGTGTCTCATGCATGCTAGGCAAGCCTTCTACACTGAACTCCACACCCCCTTTTACTTTCTACTTTGAAACAAGGCGTTGCTAAATTAACTAGACCAGCCTTGAACTCACTCTGTAGTCAAGGCTAGCCTTGAATTTGCCCTCCTCCTGCCTTGGTCTCCTGAGTAGTTGGAATCACAGGCTTGCACCTTCCCCCGACCCTAGGCCCAGTATTACTTAGTATTGAGTTTGAATATGTTTTCAGGAAAGGACAGAAGTAGATCTTTCCTGTTTTTAGACAGGAGAGCAAACACTGACTGAATTAGGAGAAAAAGTTAATGGTGTTCTAGTTTCTCCATTGATATAAATGAATCTCATTTGAATGTAGACTTCATGAAGTAGCCTTTTAATAATTTATTTATTAATATTATTTTTCACGTACAGGAAATGGTGTTAGTAAGTGTGGATGCTTCTTCTCAGTAGAATTAAAGGACACACAGAAGGTTAAAAAAAAGGAAAAAGAAAGATTACTATTCTTATGAAGGCAGAGAGAAGCATCCTGATAAATACCTATTGAACTAATCCATTTGTTATGCAAGAAAAATTAGATAGACGTTAGTTTCTGAGGCTTTACTGTTGAACTCCTGAGTTTTATAGCCACTATCAATTTTTCCTGTGTTTAAAATCTGTTGAAATGTCACACAGACTGGCACTGTAACGTTCTTTTAGTTTCCTTCATTAGGGTATTTGTGATTTGAAGAGTATAAATTTGGCCAAGAGAGAGGAATTTGGAGATGAAGAAATAGACCTTAATGCACACCTGCAACATAGTTGCTATAGATCCCCAACCCATGTCCAGGGCATCCTTTGAACACCCTCAGAATCCTTTTCAACTCGAGCAGCCATGATCACTCAATTAACCTGGGTACCAGAGAGGAAATCTATTTCCCACTATGGAGCACAGAATTTATGTGATTAGGCAACAAGAAATCATGGATAACTGAATGGAAAAGATTTTTGAATACTCACCAGGCAGGTGGCCTAAAGGGTCTAAACTGAAAGATGCCTTCGACATAAATTTTACTAACGAGAAAGCTAAGTTTCACAAGGCCGTTCCCTGACAAACTCGAATATAATTGACGACAACCATAAATAGCATGTTTCAATGGCATCACGGCGAACACCGTCCCACCCATCAATCAGGAGCATGCATCTGCATTTTAAAATATGCCCATAATTACTTATTATTCAAGTTTACTGTTGGAGAAGCACTCATGGTCCTATATGCTCTGAATAATGGCATCTCCTCTATATATTGTTAGATGATTTGCCTGATGTAGACCGCAAGATCCTAGCATGACATTTCCCTCTATCCTCATTACTGGCTATTCACAGCATCCATAGATGTGACAGAAGCCCCAACTACTATGCCCTGGACCACTGCCAGGCCTCAGGCATCACAACCATGTTCGCAGCAGTTCTCTGTGCCTAAGTTAGATGCATGCTAAAATCGAGACTAGGATCCCAAAGTAATTGCCTTGGAGGACACAGAAACAAAGGCGACACAACACAAGGTGGACAGGGAACGCTTTCATGAACCTTGAAATTGAATTTGAAGTCAATGATATAGCTGGGAAATGACAGCGTTGAATGACTGGGTCACTCACTGCAGAGAAAGGGGCCTTATTTCAAAGAAATTGCCCCGTCTTGCAAGATAAAAAAGTAGATGTGGACACACAAAGAGAAGAGCAGCTGCTGCAGTGTGCCATGGAGGGAGAGCTGGGCAGCCAATCATCAGCGGTGGAGAGGATGCGGAAGACCGTGGATTTCTTCTACCACCCCGCCAGAAGTGTTCTCTCTTTTGATGAAATGTTGAAAAATAGGCTAACTCCAAATAGCCACCTGGGCCCGTGGGGCCATTTGCAGGAATGGAAAAAGCAAGGATGTAACATAACTTTGTTCCCTTGCAGCCTGATGATATGGCAGAAACACATTTGTATCCATTTTGGGCCACAGGGCTTCCCATAGATAGAGGGTCCACCCAGAAACACCACTTAGTACTTACTGGATCAGACGGCTAGATTCACATTTCCCTTGTTTCCAGAGATGTGGAGATATCTAAGCAAGAATTTTCTCTCCTGCTTATTACTAGAACTTTCAGTTTCAGGTTTCACATCTATGATTTATTTGAGTAACTTTTCTTGTGTAGAGTGCAAAATATGAATTGAAATTTGAATTTGCACAATTAGTAGCCATCTGTTTCAGCAGCATTTGATGGGAGCGCTGCCCTTCCCCTTCACTTGTTCTTTTACATTTGAAACGAATCAGTTAATACACACACACACACACACACACACACACACACACACACATTTCTAGATTTTCTTCTTCGGCTGCTGTTATCATATAGGTTTGATAAGGCTTCAAGTATAGGAAGTCCTTACAAAATTATTTGTATGTGTGTGTCAGTGTGTGGGTAATTACATGTGGGGTGAGCGCAGTACCCGAGGAGGCCAGAAGGGGGGGGCCACTGGATTCCCTGGAGTTGGCATTACAAGTGGTACAACCAGAAACCAAACTCTACAGATCTTCTACAAAAGTAGTCTGTGTTCAAACCACGGACACATTCCTTTAGCTCTAAAGAATCCTTAAAGTTAGTGTACTCTAGATTTGTTTTTGAAATTCTATTGATTATTCCAGTTCCATTATCCACCATTTATAGTTCAGAATTAGCTTGTCTGCACACATGCACACACACACACACACACACACACACACACACACACACACAGAAGGGAGAAGGGGGAGGGAGAGGGGAAAGGGGAGGGGAAGAGGAAGAGAAAGAGACAGAGAAAGAAAGGGAGAGAGATAGAGAGAGAGAACCGGCTAAATTTTATAATTGGAATTGTATTGAGTTTGAATAACTTCATGGATGATTAATTATTAAGACAAATAGCTTCATGAATTTATATTGCTACCTCCTTATTTACCTTTTCTTTGCAACATCTGTCTGCCTTCCTCAAATCAAGTGGTCCAGGCACTGAAGATGATCATATTGAATATTCCGTCATTACTCCTTTACTTCATTCTGTATTGCACACTTTTTGTGAATAAAACATTCAGAAGATAGCTACCAGCATAATGACTCATAGTGAATGGAACCTGTTTAACAGATACACCTTGGTTTTTCTCCATTTTTAACAATTCTGCTTTCTTTGTATTTCTGAACACACTCATTCCAATAGGGGAAATGCTCTCACCTATTATTTTATCTAAAAGATATACATTAAGTCCATTTAACTTAGTTGTACCTTACCTTCTTTAAAACTAGTCTTATGCCGCTCCTTGAAAGGTAAATTTGCAGCTGAGAAAGAAAAGAAGAAAACCAATTCTCCAACCAGAATTTAAATCTATTTCGTGAGTCAATGTAGTATGTGACTCTATACACCCCAGAAGCCTAGTTAGAAGGTTAGAAAGTAGCATGTCACATAAAGTATTTTTTCTTAAAAAAAAAAAAAACATTTATTCTTATTTGTTTTGTCCTGAAGACCAAATGCAAAATAGTTTTCATCATGTTATACTACTAGGAGACAAAAATTTGAGATATAGAATAATAGTCTTAACAATAATTTCCCAGATATGCAAAAGTGAGATTCATATAAAAATTCATTACTGAAGTGTGAATCTGAAGTGGAAATTTCTGGTTTCTTTAGTAACTCGGTTGTGTCATGTGATGTTTCTCTGAAAACTGTCTTGTGAGAGGATGGCTTTTTGAAACAGACATGTGAGAGGGCATCTGATGTTTTGATGGAGTGAAAGCTGGAGAGGGCGGGTGGTGTTTTAAAAGAATAGAATAGAACCTCACAGACAATGCTTTGCTGGCCTTTGCTGGCTGTGCAACACTTTGCTGGTCCTCGCTGGTCTTCGCTGATCTTCACTTAGTAGAGAGAAACGCGCCAAAGAACTTCTCCTGGTATTTGGGCTGATTCGGCAGAGACATGTTTATGCTGGATTGTGCCACAACTACTGATTTGTGTTTGGTGGGTGCTATTGTACTGGACTGCTAGTGTCCTGACAACAAAGATTGGAATCGCCCCAAAGAACTACTTCTAAACAGGTCTGTAATCCACTTGTCCTATTAACCATCTTTCTCACCTACCTTTGGTCAGTGGGCTAGAAGGGAGGCTGAAACATTTAAGAACATTAAATAAAGTAGACTTTAAAAACTCTAAGCCTGCCAGGCGATGGTGGCACACGCCTTTAATCCCAGCACTTGGGAGGCAGAGGCAGGTGGATTTCTGAGTTCAAGGCCAGCCTGGTCTACAGAGTGAGTTCCACGACAGCCAGGGCTACACAGAGAAACCCTGTCTCGAACCCCCCCCCCCAAAAAAAGAAAAGAAAACTCTAAGCCTACATGAATCAGTAGGGAGAGTGTCGTGTCTTATGCTCTGTTTTAGAGAATCCTAACATGATATAATTTTCCTATTATGGTATATCTCTTACCTATTCGGTTGAACATATATACATTTAACATATATCTTTTATATACAATGTATTATATTAATTAACCTTCTTGATACTCAGATAAAATACCTTATAAAACATCTTAAAGAAGTAAGGGGTCCGTTTGGCTTACAGTTGGAGGGGACATGCTCCATAACGGCAGGAAGTCACAGTAATAAGAACAGGAGGCTGCTGGTAACATCACAGCCAGAGTCAGAAACCCAGCAGGACAGGAAGTGGGGCTAGCCCCCCAAACCAGGCCACCTCCCTGTGACCTACTTCCTCCCTCAAAGTTCCATCTTAGAGAAGTTCCAGAAGCTTCCTAGATGGCCAGCGATCAAGCATTTCAACACTAGCGGTGACAATGCATAGAAACCTATATTGATTTTTTTCTTAATTAGGAGTTCCATCTACAAACACATTATACAGAACCTTAATTGACCCTTTGAGACAAGAAAAGACATTTGAAAGTTATAGCCAGCTACTCTTCAAAAATTTCCAGAGGCTTTGCCACCACGTGTATGCCATGTTCAAACAAACCTGGCATCTAAGTAGGGACGTTAATTGCAGACATAATCTCATAGCAAGGAGCTATGAATGAAGGAAAAAGATGGTGAGAAAAAAAAAAGATAGTGAGCAGTCCCTGAGGAAGCAAATAGTTCCTTAAAAGCATCCAGACCCACAGAGAAGCATGTCTGGGAGGTAGCTCGGTTTATAAAAGGGACGGAGGCCTAATGGACAGAAAGTACAATTCTAGGAGGGATGGCAGAATAAAAGAAAGTGTAAACAGAATGAAGATTGGAGTCTTCCGCATTCCTCCTCACAGAGTTAAAATTCCACCTTGTAAAAGTGTTATCACCAAAACATGTCCTATGTTGTGCCTTGTTCCATGCCCTTGCTTGATCAAATAGAAGTCCTTAAAGGGGGTTGATGACTGGGCTGGAGAGGTGGCTCAGTGGTTAAGAGCACTGACTACGCTTCCAGAAGTCCTGAGTTCAATTCCCAGCAACTTCATGGCTGCTTATAACCATCTTTAATGGGATCTGATAAGACAGCTACAGTGTACTCACATAAATAAAATGAACTAAGTCTTTAAAAAGGGGAGGGGGCATGATGGCTTGTCTGTTCTCAAGTAAACAAACTCCCATTACCTCTCAGAGACCAGGGTGCTCTCTCAGAAATTTTTGGGTTTACAAGGCAAAATGATCTCAAATTTTAATGAAATTTCTCTATCTCTTGTTACTTATTTTAGGACATAAAAGGGATTGTGATATCTTAATTTTTGAGGATCAGAATTAGAAACATCGATGTCTGTATAGGGAAGTGAGAGGGAAATCCTGTAAATTGAAATCAGTCAGTCAATCAATCAACTAGTCAATCAATCAATCAAAAAAACCTCATTTCATTTAACTCATCCCTGGATTTTTTTTTCCTGTTAATCAATCATGTTGTGAACCCTTCTGCTGCCCTTACTTGATGCAAGGACACAAAACTAAATAGAAGAAAGGGGAATCTAGTTTCTAAAGACATCAAGTTAATTTGCCAATGGGTATATATGTCAGGTTTCACACCAACAATGATTTTTTGCACTCTTCTTTCAACTCCTAAGTAAAAAAAAAATTCATAATTCATAAATTAGTAATAATTTAGTAATCACAAATTACTAATATTTTATGGTTGGTAATAAAAGGTACTCATTAGAGAAAAGATTCATTACCAACAGGAACTTAAGAGTTTCCTTTAAAAATATGATGTCATTGCTTCTTAGTGAAGTGAGAGAGAAAGTTCAAGATAAAGTGGGAAGACAATGGGTTTGGAGCCTCATGCTGGAGCTCAGCATTTAGGTCTACTGGATAGGTTCCATGATATATTGGCTAAGTCAGTATCATTGGGCCTTGATTTCAAGTGTTTCAAAACTGAGATAAAAAACTACTCATGAGATTATAAGTATGATATAATGAAATAAACTGTGGAAAAGTTCTTGCAAGACACTACGATATTCTTTAACTAGTGTTCTCTCTCTCTGTCTCTGTCTGTCTTTATCTCTGTCTCTCTGTCTCTCTCTGTCTCTCCCTCTCTCATTTTTTCTCTTTTGTTCTAAGATTACAGATGTTATTTATATGGTCAGGAGCAGAAATGATCATACTCACTAATATAGTTTCAGCTTCTGAAAGAGACCCTTCTTATTCACTTCTGCCCTCACTTATCTCTGTTGGTTATGGATTAAACACACCATTAAAGAATAAGTTCAAAAAAAAAAAAAAAGAATAAGTTCTTTCTCTTTCTCTCTTTGCTGACAAACAGAATCGGATGCTAATCCATAGGAGTTTGGCTGGCAGAGATATCTTGCTTATCATTGAAATTACACCTGGATCTTCCTGGCTTGATGGTAGGAATCTTTGTGATGGGTAGCTCAAATGAAAACAAACAAACAAACAAAAACCAAAACCCACTCAATCAATCAGGCAAGCAGACAACCAATCTTGCTGTCAACCAATCTTGTCACTCTGTTAACTCCTTAGCCTCCAATTCTACACGGGCAAATACAGCATACTTAATTTGCTTAATGTGAGTTCTTGTTTTCCAGTGGTTACTCTCAAAGCCAGTAGGAGCTCAAAGGTGTCTGTCCCTGTGATGCCCTTAGCAGGTCTGTAATCACAACTGGTCCTTTCTGTCAGACTTAGTGGAATTACTCCTCTGACCCTGTAGCTTTTGCTTACCCTTCAAAGAGGGCATTAGAATTTCCTAACAATAAGCTTCCCCAGGTGGGCTGACTTCCTCAGAACTCCTTCAGCCATCTGGCAGGGCCATCAGCTAGAGAGAAGCTAGACTGAGTGAGACACTTTGTTACTGATCCAGACTTAACACAGCTCATCAAAAGTGTGTAGCTCAGTCGCTCACTTGTTTCCTCCTCAATATGAAAATGGATATGATGGAAGGCTATGTGAGGAGATGCCATAAATGGTCCTTGAGGAGATGTTCTGCATATCAGAGCTCTCTCTTTGATTTCCTAACCCTGTGCTATCCCACGCTCTCTGTAAATTCTGACAGGTCCCTCTTGTTTTCTTTTCTATTTCAATCTTTCTTATTTGCACTTCAGCCTCTGGGGATATTGATACTCAATATCCCCAAAGTGGATGGTGTCAGTGTGAGTTTCTAGAGCCTTCTAGAGCTTCCTATTCTATAGCATGTTGATGATCAG
Organism: Mastomys coucha; assembly: GCF_008632895.1. NCBI lineage: Eukaryota > Metazoa > Chordata > Mammalia > Rodentia > Muridae > Mastomys > Mastomys coucha. The sequence goes on from NW_022196896.1 coordinate 103,411,257, forward strand.
CACTGACCATGCATAGGATAGAGAGATATATAGTTCTATATGGTTTTTGTATTTGTTTTTCTTTTCAGACAGGTTTCACTCTGTAGCCTTGGTTAGCTTGGAACTCACTATATAGTCCAGGCTAGACTAAAACTCAAGAGAGATCCAACTTCCTCTGCCTTCCAGGTAGGTTCTAGGATTAAAGGCATGCACCACCACCATTAGCTCTTTTCACCAAATATTAAGAAGATAACACAGTTGGGTGAAAAATAACACCAAAAAAGAAAGAAGCATTATATATGACTTAGGGTGACCAGAACAGCATATAAAAATGCTATTATTATTTTACCTCTCTGGAGAGAATCTCTTGAGTTGATTAAGCCTTTAAATATAATATTTTGGGTGTTTTGAAATCTCTTCCCTCATCCTTTCCTCCCTCCATCCTCTTCTCTCTTCTCTCTCTCTCTCCTCCACTTCTTATTTCTTTCTTTTAGCTGCTTACATGATTCATATATACTTATTTTCATAGAAATCCTAAGAAATAGATAGGACAACTAGAATAATACCTGAGGGTGACAAATAGGATTAGTGACTTTCTCTGCATCAATGATCTGCAAGATACATCAAGAGATCCAAATCCACAGTTTTTGATATCTGATGCAAGGCTTTCTGCAAAAATAGCTCAATTTCCATATAATCTAAGGATGAAAAGCCTAGTGGTCAATGCGAGCTGTATGGATGCATTCACAGGAATCAGTTGTATGTATGAAAGTCCGAGCAAGCAGAAAAAGCATATTGAAAACAATTTCAATTCTGGGAGAAGTACCAAAAATATCAATAAGAATAAGCATTTTCTAGCTTAATCTTTCACATAAATAGCCAGTACTGCTGACAGTGTTTCTCTCCGAGCTGGACTTCCCACTGTCAGCAAGACACATGCTGAGATATTTCCAGTGATTGTGTTTTACATAACACTATCTATATCCTCCTAGCTCTCTCAGCTTTCTCTAAGCAGAGTGGGACAAAAGGCTTTATCATGTAGCCGTGACCTCAAAAGCTCCCTAGTGGCTCCAGGGGACACTGTCAATATGACAGTCAATCTTCAGCTTCTACTGTTTTGAATCCTGCCCTGACAACTAGATGGATGGTCCCATCTGCACTTGTGAAATGTTAGCCTCAAAGCTGAGCTCGTGTCTTAGATACAAGGAGTGTTCACAGTTGCCCGCATCCTGTGCAATCGGTGCAGACCATCATGCTTAGAATAGAATAAGGAGTGACCACCAGAATGAGTCCAGATACTTAGACTCACTCTGATACCACCAAATTGAGAGGACTGAGTGTCAATATCCCAAGTGCCTGAACTACAAACTGGAAAGAGTGGGAGAGAAATGAAACAAAGGGGCCTATCAGAGTTCACAGAGGTTGGGCTAGCACAGGGTTAGGAAATGAAAGGGAAGAGTCCTGCAATGTAGGACATCTCTTCATAGACCTTCTACCCCTGCCCCTGCCCCAATCCCTGGTTGTTTCATCCAATTTCTTTGCAGAAATGCTAGTGTCTGCCTTCCAGACCCCTCTCTGAGTAACAACTGTATTGCAATTCTTACTCAGTGTGGAATCAACCAACACCAAGTTGCCCTTGTGTTCTCCAGGCCAGTGCTACAACAAATGGACCCCAGCTCTCTGTACTGAACGCAGCCTCGGGTCACAAATCTTGCAGGCTCCTTCTGTGTCTCCCAGGTTCTGGTTTTATACTTCTTTGAGAGAATCATTTTTCTATGGATCCATCTTGTGTCTTGTTTATAACATCCTCAACGTACGATCTCGGTCTCCCTAGTCCTCTGATTTGAGACAGTGGCATTGACATCTAACAGTCGTTGTTTTCAAAGCTGTTTTGCCCTTGCCCTAAGGTGAAAGAAGTGGGTATCTGGCCATGTTTGGAGCATTATTTTATTGTTACAAATGCATGGGTGATTGTTGAATGGACGCTGGGAATTCTTCCAAATGTCCCACCATGTACAGTGTCCCACTACAAAGGAGTATTCAAACCTAAAATGTAAGCAGTTCTGAGATTGTATAACCTTGTTCATGAAACAGACTGCTGTACTCAAATAGATTCATACATATTTCTCCAACTGTTTTTCTTATACACTGACATGACCAACATGTCTGTGAGGACTAGCACCGAAACCTAAACAAACACATTTCCAGCAGCGAATGTCACCAATCTTGGGTCAGTTTATCCTTAGAGCCCTTTGTGAAGCTTGCTTGCTTGCTTGCTAGGTAGAATGTTGTGGTCTCAATTTGTAGCTAAGGAAATTGAGATTGGGGAAGGCTTTACATTCATGAACATAGCACAGACTTTGAAGCTTAAAACTTTGCCGTCATTGTTAAGGAGACTGAAGATTAAGTAAAGGCATCAACTTTAAAAATGCAGGGCAGGATGAGGGCCCAGCCAGCAGCAAAGGGCTGCTAAATCTTTGGATGTAATACAGGGAAAGATAAAAGACAGCTAGTTTAAAGTCAGAAGGTTGAGCCCGTGAAACCTTTAGAGGCACCATGAGCCTAAGGGAAATGGAGCCTTGGAGAAGAGAATAGAGTGAAAGAGTAGAAATTCTTTTTGGAAGCATGGATCTAGCAGAAGGCAGACTTCTGGGAGATGACCACAGTCCTCTGATCCTACTTTTAAGCACAGTGAGATGATCACACAAGGAACAGACGCAATGCTCAGGGCAGCTGAACTTGCTCATGTTCTTATAGTCAGTACCAGATTATATCCGTGTTGCAGGCACCGGTGTTCTAGGTCAAGGGTGTCTATCATTGTGAAGGTAACTGGTTCCCTGTAGAGTCACTGTTTACATTTTGTCACTAGGTTACCATCTGTGGCAGATTCTTACAGCTGTGTGGATTAGACCAAGAACAGAGGTATGTATACTCTGTAGAACTATTGCTTAGACCTGCATGGTCTTAATGTTTAATAGAGAAGTAATACATTCACTTCCAAGATCCAAAGGCAGCATTGCAAGAACTTGTCACTTCCATGAGTTGATGACCTTCACTAATTACATGATCCAGTGCTGTCTTTTAGTCTGTAAGGATAAAGGAAGTGGTGGGGTTTCTTCCCAAGAGTCAGAGCTTGATGTGAGTTTTGAGATGAAAAAGATTCTAAGCAGCAAGCATTTCGGGGAGGGGGGGTGTAAACACGTTCTCAGAATAATACACAAACACAGCCCTGCGGCCACCCACTACTTATACCTGAGAGAAGTGTGCGCTTCTGCAAATGTTTCTTAACCTCCCCCGGATGAAACAGAATCCCATGTCACCTGTGATCTATTTCTCCTTTAACTGGTGCTGGCAGCTTGTTTTGCATTTTTTTTCACCTTCTTTTTAAACATCAGACTAATCCATCATGAACTGACTGCTTTCATTGTATAGGCCTTTGAATTTCAGAATGCTTAATTTGTTTATTTAAATGAAAAAGAGTTTCCAAAAGAAAGTGGGAAAAGCTGAGAAGGGGTTGGGCTTCTTCTTTGTAGTCAAACATTAATTTTGCTTCTAGGATCAGCATTATGAGAACTAGCAAGCTGCCTACGCCTACATTGTGGGAAAAACTCAACTCATTCCAGGAGGTTTCTACTTTAAGATGACCCAAGAAGCAAGCTGACCACCATCACCCCAAGCATAATCTTTCTTTAGTTACTGCATAAGAACTTTTTCCTCAATCCTCTTAATTAAGAAACAAATGTTTCCTCCATGTAATATTGTTCTGGATTAGTGATATTTAGAAAATACTGGGAAGAAGCTCAGACAAAAGGAATGATGCTCATCAATTAGCAAGCTCTTTCTGTCATGTAGAACATCTCAACTTCACTATCCTTGACCTTTAGCATCACCTTAGATATGAAGACAACTGTTCTCAACAAGGCACAGCCTTTGTTTTGTTTCATTTATCTGTCATCTATCTATCTATCTATCTATCTATCTATCTATCTATTTATGTTTTTCTGAGATGGGGTTTCACTGTGTAGTCCTGGCTGTCCTGGAGTTCTCTCTGTAGAGCAGGCCAGCCTAGAACTTTGAGATCCCACCTACCTTCTGCCTCCCAAGTGCTGGGATTAAAGGCAAGAGCCATCATACTCAACTATTGTCTTTTTTTTTTAATTGTTAAAAAATATTTGGTTATTTTGACTTTACGTGAATTGATGTTTTGCCTACATGTATGTCTGCGTGAGGGTGTGAGGATGCCCTGGAACTGGAGTTACAGACAATCATGAGCTGCCATACGTGTGGCTGGGATTCAAACGTAGGTCCTCTGGAAGAGTAGCCAGTGCCTCACCCTGGAATCATCTCTCCAGCCCTATTTCTATTGTTTTGAGGCTGGGTCTCTTGTAGCTCAGGGTGACTACACTTTCACTCTATGATCCGGATGACCTTGACCTTGATCTTTCTGACTCCACCTCAAGACTGCTGGGATTAAGGCCGTGCACCTTCATTCCCAGTGTAACATATGAATCCTCAGACTTAGCATAGAAGTGAGCAGAACATCAGGAGTGACTAGAACACCAGAGAGCAGAATTCCTGGCCACAGTGCCACTCTCCAGAAAAGCCTTCTGCTGGTGTGCAAGAGTTTAGCAAATCTTTTCTCTAGGTGGAGTAAACATAATGAAGATGGTCAGCTGCATTGGTTCAAATTATGGATCTGTGGATTATCCCTAAAAGGAATTTATTGGGGCCCTTTTCTACTAATATGCTATTGCTCATGATAGTCAGATGTCTGTTTATCTATCTACCTACCTATCTATCTATCTATCTATCTATCTATCTATCTATCTATCTATCTATCTATCTATCTATCTATCTATCTCAGCTATCTACCTACCTACCTACCTACCTCCCTACCTACCTACCTACCTACCTACCTACCTACCTAGTGTTGGGTATAGGATCTCACTCTGCCACCAAGCTATATCCCCAATCCCTTGAACTAAATTTTAAGATTTAAATATCATTAAGATGAAGGAGACAGCATTTCAAATTGGGGGAGCAGACAAATAAAATGCTAGCAAGATACAATATGATGGGGAGGTGGGAAATTGTTGGAGTCATCAGGAGGTTTTTCTGAAGAAAACAAGAATTTGTGTGGAGGCAAATAGAGAGCAAGGTAGCAGAAGGACAGAGGGAGTAGACTAAAAGCCTTTGTCAGTGTAACAGAGGAACCTGGACTAGAAGCCATGTGCAGCTGCATTCTTGTGGAGTTCTGGAAGAGAGGCTCATGTGGAGGGTTACCTAGGAACAAGAGACCAGTGCTATGGGGCAGACATTGGTAGGTAACTTGAAGAACATAATCATGCAGCAGAGAACACTGTGTCGATATCTACTTGAACTGATTCATAGTTGAGCTGACCTGGTCCTCACCAGCCCTAGCAACCATTTCTTTCCTGATTAAGTCAACTAGAAAACCATTCCATGCTGGGCGGTGGTGGTGGACGCCTTTAATCCTACTCTGGAGGCAGAGGCAGGCAGATTTCTGAGTGTGAGGCCAGCCTAGTCTACAGCCTAGTCTACAGTCCAAGACAGCCAGAGCTATTCAGAGAAACACTGTCTAAAAAAAGAGAAAAAAAAAAGAAAATCATCATTCTTCACTGTGTAGATGAAATCCAGCCTATGAACACATGCTTTTGGCTTCTCTGGACAATCACTGTTAACCTGTCCCTCAGGCAGATGTGATCTTCAATTGCTGGATGCTAAAACTAAGGTCACATAGCTCTGACATCCAAGTCCAGAATGAAACTTCTGGGGACATTTGGGAAGACCAGCTGGGGTTGAATTCTCCCTCAGCTGCAAATTAGGCATGTTATGACCTTACCTAAGTCATGTAACAGTCTGTATCTAGGTCCTTTTGTAAAATTAGAATAACAATTACTAATTGGTCACCATGAGAATTAAATAAGAGTGTATTGAAAGGGCTTAGTAAGCACCTGATGAAAAATTTAGCACTCAATAAATATTTAGCAGTGAATAAAAGATTAGTATTTGCTATTGTGTTCTGTGAGCTCTTCATGAGGCTGAGGGCGATCTCTGGGATGATGAAGAGCAAATAGACTTCATTTGTTCTGTACAAAGGACGACTTCCCACGTTTTCCAGCGAAACACCTCCTCCCATTGCCCTTTCTTGATGAACAGCACCATCTTTCCAACAACCCAGGATGGAGACTATTGGAGTTTTCTTTTTTCTTGGTTTTTCAAGCCAATCAACTTTCACTTCCTTAAACCTAGCCAGTTAATCCAGTATCCCTATCAAACATTTTCTCCTCAGGAAAAAAATGTTTGTTTTTTTTTCCATTTTTTCATAGTATACAAACTTTTGGGTACTGTAAAATCATGAAATACTCACTGTAGACTACTACATAGATGTCTAATAAATTTTATGGATGGTTATGGGGATAAACCGGCCTTCCAAGGCCCACAATGCCATTCACTGCACTGCCAGAAAGGCGAGGCTAGAACCATGGCGATAAATACCCTTCAAATTTAAGGATCCTTGAGAGTTCTCGGCCAGCTTCTTCAGTTGCAAACTTTTATCATGTTTGACATGACTCTCACTTGGTCTTCTCAGTTCCAGTTTGCCTTTTCTGTCACCAAGACTCTAATCTCCACCTAATAACTTTGTTACTTCTTTTTTTTTTGACACAGTGTTTCTTTGTGTAACCCTGGATGTCTTTAAACTAGCTCTGTAGACCAGAGTGACCTCAAACTCACAGAGATCCGCCAGCCTCTGCCTCCAGAGTGCTGGGATTAAAGCCGTGCCCCACTACTGCCTAGCCTGTTACTCTTTCTTTCTTTTTCTTTTTTTAAAAAATAGTTTTCATTTTTTATTGTATATTTTCTTTATTTACATTTCAAATGTTATCTCCTTTCCTGGTTCCCCCTCCCAAACCTCCTATCCCATCCTCCCTTTCCCTACTTCTATGAGGGTGTTCCCCCACCTTTGAATACCCCTAAACTGGGGCATTGAGCCTTCACAGGACTAAGTGCCTCTCCCCTCATTGATGCTTGACAAGGCCATCCTCTGCTACATATGTGGCTGGAGCCATGGGTCCTTCTATGTGTACTTGTTGGTTGGTGGTTTAGTCCCTGGGAGCTCTGGGGGGTCTAGTTGATTGATATTGTTGTTCTTCCTATGGTGTTGCAAACCCCTTCAGCTCCTTCAGTCCTTTCTCTAACTCCTTTATTGGGGACCCCATGCTCAGTCTATTGGTTGGCTGCAAGCTTCTGCTTCTGTATTTGTCAAGCTCTGACAAAGCCTCTCAGGAGACAGCTATGTCAAGCTCCTGTCAACATGTACTTCTTGGCATCCACAATAGTGTCTGCATTTGGTGACTGTATATAGGATGGATCCCCAAGTGGGGCAGTCTATGGAAAGCCTTTCCTTTGGTCTTTGTTCCACACTTTGTCTCCGTATTTGCTTCCATGAGTATTTTTTTCGCCTTTCTAAGAAGGACCAAAGCACCCACACTTTGGTTTTCCTTCTTCTTGAGCTTCATGTGATCTGTGAATTGTATCTTGGGTATTCTGAGCTTTTGGGCTAATATCCACTTATCAGTGAGTATATATCATGTGCGTTCTTTAGTGATTGGGTTACCTCACTCAGGATGATATTTTCTAGTTCCATCAATTTGCCTAAGAATTTCATAAATTTATTGTTTTTAATAGCTGAGTAGTATTCTATTGTATAAATGTACCACATTTGTTGTATCCATTCTTCTGTTGAAGGACATCTGGGTTCTTTCCAGCTTCAGGCTATTATAAATAAGGCTGCTATGAACATAGTGGAGCATCTGTCCTTGTTATATGTTGGAGGATTTTTTGGGTATATGCCCAGGAGTGGTATAGCTGAGAGCTCAGGTAGTACTATGTCCAATTTCCTGAGGAACCACCAAACTGATTTCCAGAGTGGTCATACCAGCTTGCAATCCCACCAACAATAGAGGAGTGTTTCTCTTTCTCCACATCTTCGCCAGCATCTGCTGTCACCTGAGTTTTTCATCTTAGCCATTCTGACTGGCATGATATGGGATCTCAGGGTTGATTTTGATTTGCATTTCCCTGATGACTAAGGATATTGAACATTTCTTTAGGTGCTTCTTGGCCATCCAATGTTCCTCAGTTGAAAATTCTGTTTAGCTCTGTACCCCATTTTTAAATAGGGTTACTCGATTCTCTGGAGTCTAACATCTTGAGTTCTTTGTATATATTGGATATTAGCCCTCTATCAGATATAGGATTGGTAAAGATCTTTCCCCACTCTATTGGCTGCTGTTTTGCTCTATTGGCAGTGTCCTTTGCCTTAGAGAAGCTTACTCTTCTGAAGGCCTAAACGGCTGATACATAGTAAACCTTTCTGAGGTGGTTCCAGTAGAGCTAGCCCAGACCATACTCAGAGATGTACTCCTCCAGCAGAGGGAAATCAGTCATACTCTTTGATCCTGACTTTGACTAGCCTGCCTTCTCTATTTTCACAACCTGGGCATACTCAGACTTCTTCTTTGCTATTTGGCCCTCATTTCCATCATCACGTTTCACTGTTATGAATTTGCTGGAAACATACTTTATAAGTTTAAATCACCCTATACAACTAAGTTGTCTATAGATTTGTCTTTCAACAATTTCCCCAACAAAGATAATGATGCATGCATATTTCGTGGTGCAGATGCCTAGGATTCTAAAAGAATAAAAAAAATTATTAAAATAAGTTTCACAGATAAGGATGTGATATATATCTTTTTATTAATCTAGAAGCACCCAGAATCCTAAATTGATCTCCCACAAATGATTGACAGGCATGTGCATCTCTCTTCACTAGACTAGTCAATTCTATTAACTCAATAGCATTAACTCTTAGTAACTGTGTAAGTGAATGGGCTTCATTGCAATTCCTTCAACCATGCATATTCTTCATGCAACCCACAAAGCAAGAGACAGAGACTCATATTTGGTAGTCTTAAAATGTTTGTTGAACGATCAAATTCACTTTTTAAAATAGATGTTGCATTCTTATTGAAATAGTACAGTTATATCCCAGAGTAGCAGATCTCATATGCACAGCATACATACCTCAGTTGCTATAATGCAGAGCTGTGCTATGTGCTGGAGCCTACCAATCTTCTGCAGGAGGACCACCTTGTGGATTCCTTTCCAACTTGGAGCTTAAGGATGTCTGTTAGGAAGCTTGAAACTGGTCATAGTGATAGTATTTGCACCAAGGAAATGGGCAAATGCTACACATCATGGTTTGTTTGTTTGTTAGGAGTTGCCAGCAGAACACTGTCATCAACCAAAATAGTCAGGTGATTTCTGATTTGTCACAGAACCTAATATTTCAGAAAAAAACCTCCTGCACAAATAGAGAAGGTCTAGAATTCTACACTGTGGTGTAGATGGAAACAAAGTTCTATTTAGAAGCCATGAGACAAATAGCAAACTGTTTGAGCCTCTGGGAAACCCCAGTGTTATCGTCTACACTATAGATCTATAGGGTAAAAATATTAATGGCACCCCATACATATCTCAGAGCCTCACTGAAGGAAGCCGTGCATATAGAGAACAGAGAAATGTTTTTAAAGGTTGCCATTAGTCATCAAGTGTGTGTGTGTGTGTGTGTGTGTATGTGTGTGTGTGTGTGTGTGTCTGTTCCCAGTAAGTTTCAGTTTTACTTGGGAAGTCCCAGTTAGTGAGAGAGTGACAATTCCCCATTCATCTTCATTAATCAGTCTGAGTTCATCAACAGTTAGGTCATGCTTAAAATGCTACATGTGCTTCACTTGCCTTCCCACGGGAGACAACGCTGCTATAACATCAGTCAAGTAGAGACCTAGCCTTTTCTCTCAGGAAATTCTTCCCTATTTCTATTGAATTTCTTGTCCCTTAGACTAGTAAACGCTAACAATGTCTGATATTTATCAAAAACTTTACTGGAATACAGACGGACTTTTTAACTACCCCCATATCCCATAATACAGAAATAAATGGCATTGATTAGTGATTGACTTCAAAGTGAGTAATTGGGCTTTAATGGGTTTATAAAAGGGATTGAAATCAAGGCAATAAATTAAAAGCAAAATAAAAGAGTAAACAAGAAAGGATGTTTTACAACTTGGTTCCATTATAGTCTATGCTAACTGGATTAAAAAGTAATTGCCATGTCAAGAAAAATTATAGTGGCTTCTGCGAAATAAAAGAGCAGTGGGCTCCCTTTGTGTGCAGGGTGCAAAACAGACAGAGAGGAAAGTAAATGAGTATAGGGAGCTGGGGAGAGGGCAGAATGCTTGCCTCTGATGGTCATTATGCTCTCAACATCAGAGATCTCTCAGAAATAGACATTACCATCCACATGTGCTAATGAGCTGCAGTATTTCAACTAAACTCTATAATGTCCTCTATTATCTTTGCAGAACATATCAGGAGTCTATTTATGAGTGCATAATGTATCCATTTTAAATGTCCCCAAATTAATGAGATCACAAAGACAAAATGCTCCCAGTATTTTAGGGTGGCTTTTAAAATAGGTTGTTTTCCCAAATGGATCACAGGTGATGTAAAACAAGAACCGCCTGCAGTTGAAGAACCAAAAGCTACTATAAAATAGAGAGGTAACGGGAATAAATTCTGTGACGCTATCCTCTTCATGAGCCTTGATGATCTGTTATGGAGCACTTAAACAATTGAAAGCCACTCCGCTAGAACTCCACTAGAACCACAGCTTGCTAGCAGAAAATTCACAGGGAGAAGCCTAAAGAGTGATAAAGGGCAAATATAGTGGCAATTTTAAAAGTAATTATCTCTAGACTCTTCCTTGTCCAAGGATCCTCTCCAAAAAACAATAAGAAAGCCAAGAGCTTCAAGATGTAAGACAGTGTGTGCTAATAAATCTAACACACAAAGTAATCATGATTTAAACCTTACACAGGGGATTGTGTTTGGTGTAATGCTGATGACAATGAATTGGAACGAAGCAAGAATGTCCCCAGGGACACAATGATCTACAATGTGGGCTCCTAAATTGAACTGGGAACGTTTGTCTGGGATGTCTAGGAGATTCAAGATCCCGAGCATAGACTCTGGAATGAAATAGTTTTACAGGATACAGAGACTGGCCCTCAGAGAGGGAAGAATCGACCTGTAGCTAAAGCCTCTGGTATCACAGAGAACAAATCCGCCTACACTTCTCATCAAATCCACACTGAAGTAAATGCACATGGGTTTTACTGTGCATTTACTTCAATGTCTATAATCAAGATTAGATTGAGATCAAGAAAATAACACCTTCAGATAACTAGACAGGAAGAAAAAAAAAGTCATCCACAGGCCTGGAGATAATTATTGCTTCATTCCAATTCACACATAAAAGGCAATAGCCACACCACCCCAGTGACACAAGTTCATTCCCCAGAACCCACGTGGAAAACTGGATGTGGTGGTCCGTGTAATCCAGCCATTCCTAACAGCGACATGAAAGGCAGAGATAGGAGAATTGCCAGGAAGATTAGAGGTCAACCAACCCGATCTGAGCATTTGTGGAAACAAGAGAAATCTACCTCAAACAAAATGGAAGGAGAGAATTGACTCTTAAAATTCTCCTCAGATGTACATACATATACTGAGGAGTACACACACACACACACACACACACACACACACACACACGCACACTACATTAAACTCGGAAAAATAAATAAAACAGATTAGATACCCACCTAATTCTATTGATGTTGCAGAATTTTCCCTGTCCAATCACATTAGGGCAGTGGGAGGCTTGTGATTGGACAGGAGAAGGGAGGCAGAACGAGGAGTTGAGACAGAGAGAGAGGTCTGAGGAGGAGAGGGAGAACCAGAATGGAGGCTGACGTGGTGTTATTAGAATAATTGTGTTAGGACTTTATCGTTATCATTTGGCTCTGAAATTATTGTATTGGCACCTTGTAAATCGTGTTATTATTGATACATAAATCTGATTAGCTAATTAAGCATTAAGAGTCTTTTTTTTCTCTTTTTTCTTTTCTTTTTTTTCTTTTCTTTTTTTTTTCTTTTTTCTTTTTTTTTTTTTTTTTTTTTTTTTTTTTGGTTTTTCAAGACAGGATTTCTCTGTATAGCCCTGGCTGTCCTGGAACTCACTCTGTAGACCAGGCTGGCCTCGAACTCAGCCTGCCTCTGCCTCCCAAGTGCTGGAATTAAAGGCATGTGCCACCACTGCTCGGCTGCTTTAAGAGTCTTGATTCTACCGAGTAATTAGGTGTAGAAATGGCTAACCAGGGGTGCGTGGGGTGTTGCATGAAAGTGAGAGGAACTGAGGGTAGGGGGGTGTCCGAGAGATGGCTGGGTGGGATACAGTGGGATACAGTGGCCTAGCAGGGCTGGCGTGTTGGCAGGCCGAGAGACAGAGTGGATCACCTGGCGTAGGGGTTAGCTCTAGATATTTCCCGCAACATATTGACATTCAAATCTCTTTTGAGTTAAGCTGGGATGTGGAGGATAGGATGTTTAAACTTAGAAGATAGTATTACTTTTTCATTAATTTATTAACCTTACCTCCTGACTGCAGACACTCCCTTCTCCCTCCCCCAACACCCTCTCGCCCATGCTCACTCCCCTTCTCCTCTGAGAAGGGGGAAGACCCCCCCTTCCCTGGATATGTGTCCTAGCACACCAAATCACCACAGGACTAGGTGCATCATCTCCCACTGAGGCCCAACAAGGTGGCGCAGTTAGGAGAATGAGATCTGTAGAAAGACAGGCAATAGATTCAGGGGTATCCCTGCTCCAGTTGTTGGGGAGCTTGCATGAAGGCTGAAGTGCATAACCGCTACATATGCGTGGGAGCCCAGGTCCAGCCCGGGTATGCTCTTTAGTTGGTGGTTCAGTCTTTGGGAGCCAGTAGATAATTGTTAGCCCAAGTTTCCGGATAGAGGCAGAGTTAAAATATACCTCTTCTGTATTTTCTGATTTTCTTGATTTAAGTAGTCCCTCAGTGCATTTAAGATAGTTCTTGGAGGGTGTGTGTGTGTGGATACTTTCCTAACAGTCCTAAGAAAAGCATAAGACAAACAATACTAACAAGAAAAGCACCCGTGACCTCAAAAGAAGAATCAGAATACAAAATGGATTTAAAAGCTTGGAAATAATTTTATGTCAAATTGAAGAGCTGTTTATCCTCATTTCCATAATGCTCTTGTTTTTAGTTTCGAGTTATTTTAAGCATCTTTCCCAGGCAGTTAGCTGAGTTGCTTAAAGCTATTATTGCAGGCTAATACATATATAATCCATGCATGTACTACAGACCATAATATCCAGATATAATGTTGCATAGCACTATCCTCCAAACCTAACAGCCGCCATCCTCACTAGAACATCTGTCACAGCATGTGAGGGACTCCAAGAGTGGGCTTGTTAACTGTTGATGCTCCCTTCCAGAAAGGATGGGAGAGGGTCACAGAAACCACCTCCGAGATTGCAGACATAGAAATCTTAGTGTTTTGCAGCCATAGGAAAGCCATCATCCATGCCAGATGAAAACTTTCCAATGCGACAATTTTGAAATCACCTGCCCTCCTCTACTCTGCCTCTAACTCATGACATCTGAAGGAACACATTGAAGTCCCTGGTTCCCTAGGAAGAACTTTGGCCAAATTATACTTTGTTTTTTTGTTGGGACCTTTAAAGGATTGGCAAACATTTGCAAGACCCCCCCCCCCAAGGGAAAGGATCCCTTACATCTTATTTTTGCAAATATGACAAAATAAAATATTGATTTTATTTTAGACAAAGACCATGGAATTAATTTAAGATGGAGGAATGTATAACCAGGCAGGAAAAATTACAAATGATACTTATATATTATGAGATAGCCAAGTTCAGAAAAAAAAAAGAGACAAGCAACAAATTAAAAATGTATAGATCACAATGAAGCATAATGTTAATAGCACACATAGAAAATTTGGGGGGAAACACTGAGATAATTTAGGTAATTGAGATATTTGTAGATATCTAAAAACCTGAAATGCACATACATGCTTTCAGTAGCTGAATGGCTATATTATAGATCCATCAATCAGCAGCAGCAATTTTCAGGATTAGTCGTGGTATCATAGTTGCAATGCTGAAATGATTGAAACAAAGTTAATCTCTTCAAAAAATACTAATGGAATAGTTTGTGTTAGACCCTTAGAAGGGAACGGTCTGAAGCTGAGGAAAGGAATGAAAGGTATGGATAACAGACTGGTGAGACGGATCAGTGGGTAAGGACTCCTGGCCCCCTGCCCCTCTGCCCCTAAGCCTAACAACCTGAGTTTGGTTCCAAGAACTTACACGATAGAATGAGAGAATTCACTCTCTCCAGCTGTCCTCTGCACATGTGTTGTGGCATATAGTGTGTGTGTGTGTGTGTGTGTGTGTGTGTGTGTGTGTGTATAAGAGGGAAGAATATATACGAATATATAGTTGCTTATCCATATTGAAAACTCTGAATAACTAGACATTAATATGGATAATTATCCTGATAGGTAAAAGAAAGGGTATAGGTCAGCGTTCTTGGCAGTTTTAAAGAAACATATTTTAACCAACAGTTATGGGTCACTTTTATAATTTTCGATACTAATTTGTAAATAGAAACCTGGGGAGTTCTGAATGAATACTAACTCGAACTTATTAGTTCTGATGCTATTGGGCCCTGAGACTTTGCTACATTTAGCTTTTGAGTTTTCATTTATTGAAAAGTGATTTTAGACACCCAGAGGAAGCTCCACTCCCAGGTGCTCTGACACACCCAGGATCAGAGGTAAGCAGGAACCAACATCTGTCCCAACACTGGGAGTAACTGGGACCAGCGGGACCAGGCACACAGGAAATCCACCAGCCCAGTGACTCGGGTTCCTTCCAGTCTGTCTGGGCTGGGGTCCAGAGCAGACCTTGGGGGCAGGCTCCGCAGCCAGCCCCACAACACCCAGAGGAATCTCCACTCCCAGGTGCTCTGACACACCCAGGATCAGAGGTGAGCAGGAACCAACATCTGTCCCAACACTGGGAGTAATTGGGTCCAGCAGGACCAGGCACACAGGAACTCTGCCAGCCCAGTGTCTCCGGTTCTTTCCGGTCTGTCTGGATTAGTATTCTGAGCAGACATTGGGCACAAACTCTGCAGCCAGTTCCACAATACCCAGAGGAAGCTCCACTCCCAGGTGATTTAACAAGCTCAGGATCCCAGGATCCCAGAATCACAGGATCACAGAGTCAGCTTGATTCTGAGGAGTTCTGACATAACCAGGATCACAGGAAGGACAGGCTCCAGTCAGATTTAACAAGGGCAGGTAGCACTAGAGTTAACCAGATGGTGTGTGTGTGTGGGGGGCAAGTGTAAGAAAATAAACAACACAAACCAAGGTCACTTGCCATCATCAGAACCCAATTC
>NW_022196896.1:103427544-103427855 GCF_008632895.1 Mastomys coucha
TTCCACAAATCCAGCCCTACAAAGGATAATACATGGAAAACATCAACATAAGGAGCAAAACTACACCCCAGAAGAATCAAGAAGGTAATCTTTCAACAAATTCACACAAACCTAATTCCACCTTTTACAACAAAAACAACAGGAAGTAACAATTACTTTTTCTTAATATATTAATTTGAAAATTAATATGACAAACATATTCTAATCTATTGAAATCCAATAATATGAGGAATTGGAAATTTATTGATTGTCATCCAATAATCTCTCTAATTTGGTAATTGGAGAAATAGGTCCAACATTGTACAATCTAT
>NW_022196896.1:103428293-103434106 GCF_008632895.1 Mastomys coucha
AGCCTTATTACAATGAAAAAAAAAAAAAAAGAAAAGTGATTTTAATTGTACTCTTTCATTAGTGAGCCTAAGGCTTTCTAAAAACCTCAGCTCCAGCCTCCTGTTTGTGTATCACAAAATAAACTGTGTAACTTGTTTGTTCTTCGTAGGCCTACACATGCTCCTATAGAGACCACAGATGATGTGCTTTGGGGAAGACCACGCTTAGCAAAGCGTTCTGAATTCCAACCTTCATAGGTGCAGAGTTGGAAGAGACTTGGTGCTTTTCTCAAGTCTCATATCCATTCCCTGTCTCCCTTGTCCCATATATGCCCTTATGCATTCCAACTCTGCTAAATGTTACTCTGTTGTGATGGCCACCCCTTGTCTTTAAATTTGTTCCTGCAGTGTACCATTTGATGTTACCATCTACTTTTCTTTGTTAGTTGCTTGCACTTCCAAAGTCTGAGATGACTTGCTTCGTCAATATCCCTGGGCCCTGTATATAAGCAAACCACATGAGCACAGAGAACATATCCAGTGTGCTTTCTTTGCTGTCTTCATTAGTTTAAACACAATGCAAATCAATGGATATATGCTGAATTAGTGAAAGACTAGCAGTGCCTGGGAGATGGTTCAATGGGCAAAGATACCTGCCATGCATGTGAGGACCTGAGTTCAAATGCCCAGAGTCTTGTGTGAAAGCCACATACCTAGAGCGCCTATGGGAAGGTGGGAGGCAGAGACAAGAAAACCTCGGACTTTCCAGGGGCCAATCAGCCTGATCTACACAGCAGAAAACAACAAGAGAACCTGTCTCAAACAATGTGGAAGGTAAGGATGGACCACCAAGGTTATCCTTAGACCACATGGATGCCCATATTCACACTTAAGTAAGTGAGGGTATATATACACTGTATTGTACGTATGTTTATTTTGTTGAGTCATGCTTTTTCTACAGTCTTATGCTTTTCAAAGTTTTAGTTAGTCATTGTGTGTTTGTTGTTTTTTCTGACTTGTTGATTTGTTTATTTTAAGATGGGTCTCATTATATAGTCCTGGCTGGTCTCAAACTCACAGAGATCCCCCTGCTCTTGCTTCCTGAGTGCTTGGATTAAAGACATGTATTATACTGGGCTTTCTTGTTTTGTTTTTGAAGCAGAGTAATGTAGCCAGGCAGCCTTCAAACTTACTGTATACCAGAGGATGACTTTCAATTCTTGATCTTCCCACCTCTGCCTTTCAGTAGCTGAGAATATGGTAGTGAGCTACCATGCTTACCTTAGCTGTTCCAACAACAAATTCTTGGGGAGATGAATTCTATTTGATGAGGATTGTGCATCCACTGGATTATTTAAATTTATTCCATCACAGCAGTAAATATCATAATCAAAGTCAATTTTCCAATAAACAGAAGTTTCCACAACTGGAATGCTAAGTGCTTAAACAAAAGAGTGTCCCCAGTCTGAATCAATCAGATAATAATATGTAAACTACCCAATGCCATAGTCCCAGACAAGACCAAGAGATTTTAATAAGCTTGAAGAAAGAGACAGATACTCAAAAGAAACCTGAAAGTATTGAGGAATGGTCCCTACTATCTCATGTTGGCCGAACCTATATGGATTTAATGTGGTTCTTAACTATATGAGCAAAATAAAGAGTTAGAATTATGTGACTTCCTAAAAAGTCACCCCCTCTTTTATATCTCCTGGTCTCCCTTCATTTTCTAGCTTCATGCAGTCCAGTCTCAAGAGGCTGCCTGCCTTGTATATGAATCTCCTACATGAAGCTATTTGCACTCATTTAATTAATTGACCCAGTGAGTGCTGCTCAAAAAAAAGGAGGGGGGCAACTCTCACATTTTTTTTTCTATTAGATAATTGCATACTGGCACAATGACCCTATAGAGTCCATCATTCACAACATTATTTATTACAGAGTGGAAACTCAAAATGAATGATGATATATACACTCCAAACACCACTTATCTTTACATCACTGGATCTCTCGAAAGACATAAAGAACTGCTACCAAGAAAAACAAAGTCATTGCACATGGCTGTTGCTTTACCCTGACTCTTAGCTCCTTCCATAAAGGAACCATTATGGTGGTGAGTCCAGGAACCCATGGGGATTTTATGCCCAGGGGAGTGACATAAGGCTTTCATATTTGCATTTACCAGGACTGAAGGGCACATTAACATCGGCAGCTCTCAGCCCCTGTGTCTTCACAGCACCTCAGTAAAAGAGTATGAAAGACTTTTTCAGAATGCAAGTAAAGACTGATCAGAAGAG
The DNA here is from genome assembly GCF_008632895.1 of Mastomys coucha. Taxonomy (NCBI): domain Eukaryota; kingdom Metazoa; phylum Chordata; class Mammalia; order Rodentia; family Muridae; genus Mastomys; species Mastomys coucha. Next base: position 103,430,570 of record NW_022196896.1, read on the forward strand.
CATCAAAGGGAAACCCAACCGCCAACACGTCTTTATTGAGTTTTAAGTCCTTTTCTTGGCATGTTAACCATTAACTAAATGAATGCATTTCAAATATTAGACGTTTCCATTCACACCAAAGAGTCCTTTCTCACATAAAACTTAAATTGAAATCATCTTATGCTTAACAGAAACAGACATGTATTTAAAATGAGAAGAGGAGGGAGCAGAAAGCCTGTAAAAATGGATTTTATTTTTATAGGAAGTAGAAGCAGAAGAGAGTTATTTTTAAAGAAATTACCTAATTGATGGGATTCTGGGTGATTCTACTCACTTCTTTACACTTATCTGAATTGTTCAATTTTCCTCCAATAAATATTTTACTTTCATAATAAAAAATGTCTAATAGTGGGCCAATCATGATAGTTTTATTTAATGAACACAAAGTTGGAGCAATTGGGTTTTACTGTATGAGCCAGATCTCTCCTCATCTGGTTAGTGTAAGGGAGGCTAATAAATCCTATTCCAAAAATACTAATATTGGCCAGTTAGGGTACTTCCCTGAGCCTGAGTTCCTTCACACATAAAACAAGGGAAATTGATAAAAATTGATCTGATAGGAGGAGGACACAACATCTATCCCAATACCGGGAGTAACTGGGACCAGCAGGATCCAGGCACACAGGAACTCTGCCAGCACTGATTACTTCCTGCCTGTTTGGGCTGGTGCCCTAAGCAGACCTTGGGCGCAAATTCTGCAGCCAGTCCCACAACACCCAGAGGAAGCTCCACTCCCAGGCACTCTCACACACCCAGGATCCTAAGAATCAGAGGTGAGGAGGACATATTGGTCACAACACAGGGAATAACTAGGACGAGCGGGGCTCCGGCACACAAGAACTCCAACTTGGGTGCAACCTCTGCGGCGAGTCCCATAATTCTCAGAGGAAGCTATACTCCCAGGTGCTTTAATTAGCTCATGATCATAGATTCTCAGAATCACAGGATCACAGCTTGACTCTGAGGAGTTCTGACATAACCAGGATCACAGGAAGGACAGGCCCCAGTCAGATTTAGCCAGGGAAGGTAGCACTAGAGATAACCAGATGGCGGGAGGCAAGCATAAGAACATAAGCAACAGAAACCAAGGTTACTTGGCATTATCAGAACCCAATTCTCCCACCATAGCAAGTCCTGGACACACCATCACACTGGAAAAGCAAGATTTGGATCAAAATCACTTCTCATGATGATGATAGAGGGCATTAAGAAGGACATAAATAACTCCCTTAAAGAAATACAGAACACAGGAAAAGAGCTAGAAGCCCTTAAAGAGGAAATGCAAAAATGCCTCAAATAACTACAGGAAAATACAATCAAACAGGTGAACAAAACCATCCAGGATCTAAAAATGGGAACAGAAACAATAGAACAATCATAAAGGGAGACAACCATGGAGATAGAAAACCTAGGAAAGAGATCAGGAGTCATAGATGCAAGTATCACCAACAGAACACAAAAGATAGAATAGAGAATCTCAGGGGCAGAAGATACCATAGAAAACATTGACACAACAGTCAAAGAAAATGCAAAAAAGCAAAAAGTTCGTAACCCAAAACATCCAGGAAATCCAGGACACAATGAGAAGACCAAACCTAAGGATAATAGGCATAGAAGAGAGTGAAGACTCCTAACTTAAAAGACCAGTAAATATCTTCAACAAAATTATAGAAGAAAACTTCCCTAACCTAAAGAAAGAGATGCCCATAAGCATACAAGAAGCCTACAGAACTCCAGATAGACTGGACCAGAAAAGAAATTCCTCCTGTCACATAATAATCAAAACACCAAATGCACTAAACAAAGAAAGAATTTTGAAAGCAGTAAGGGAAAAAAGTCAAGTAACCTATAAAGGGAGGCCTATCAGAATTACACCAGACTTCTCACCAGAGACTATGAAAGCTATAAGATCCTGGGCAGATGTCATACAGACCCTAAGAGAACACAAATGCCAGCCAAGGCTACTATACCCACCAAAACTCTCAATTACCATAGATGGAGAAACCAAGATATTCCATGACAAAACCAAATTTACACAGTATCTTTCCACAAATCCAGCCCTACAAAGGATAATAGAGGGAAAACACCAACATAAGGAGCAAAACTATACCCTAGAAGAAGCAAGAAAGTAAACTTTCAACAAACCCACACAAACATAATTCCATCTCTAACAACAAAAATAACAGGAAGTAACAATTACTTTTTCTTAATATCTTTTAATGTGAAAATTAATATTACCAACTTACCTTAATCGATTCAAATTAAAAAGGTATGAGGAATTGAAAATTTGCTGGCTATCATCTGGTGGTCTCTCTAATTTGATAATTGGAGAAATAAGTCCAATACTGTACAATTCATATATACTTTCTGCTTGTTTGTACCTGACAGTGTCTTGCCGGGTACCACACAACAGTCTTGAAACCATGCTTCTTCTCCTATCTCAGCCTCCCAAAAGAAATATAAGCAATTAACTTGGGAGGTAGCTTATAAGAAAACAACAAAGAATGAGACCGAATGCCTTGCTTGACGTTTGTAACTATTGTATCAATTTTCAAGAGAGCTTGATAAGTTACTCTTTCTCTGAGATGAATGCTTTTCAAAATCATCACAGCCAATGAACTAGATTCTTACCCACAGCTAATGTCTGCGCCACCCTCCAAGCAGAGCCATTGCTCATTGAAACAGTTGGTGAATGACTTCAGGGATAGACCATCTTAATACACACACCATTTCAGATAGACATCTTGATACACACACCATTTCTTAAATGAATGTAACCTGTTCTCTGTGGGCTGAGAATGAAGACAATCACTCTAGTCAAATAGCTTTGACCATAGCAAGAAAGGTACAGCAGAACTGTCAACTTTTAGCTTAGCTACTAGGGATGTAAAATCCTTTGGTAATGTGAGGGGCATTCATTGAAGTACAGTCTTATTACAATGAACTCCAATGTCTAAAAAGTGTTCTTATTTTGGCCTTGTACCACAGTAAGAGCCAAGATTTTAAGCTCTACTAAAAACAAAACAAACAAACAAACAAACAAAAAGACTTTATCCATTTTTGTTCATTTAAAGAAAATAGTAATGATGTATTATTTTAAAATATGCAGCTAATATGTTTGGAGTTATTTAAAATTTATATTGAGAAAAATATGTATTTTCAGTATTGCTGCAGACAAGCATATACATAAGACTGTTTAATTGATTGTTTTATATCAAACAACTTTTTTAACTTTTATTACATTATGATGAGAAAAGTTACATGATTTCAATTTATCTGAATTTGTTAACATTTAAAAACATATTTTAATTAAATAGAATTGAATCACATTCTTGTTTCCCTTTTCTACCACTGCTCCTCCCATAGAACCCCCCTTCAATACCTATAACATATTTTTTGTCGTATTCCTTAAAATTTATAAATATTATAAAATAAAATAAGTATTATAAAAGTTGTTTGATATAAAACAACAATCAATTTAACAGTCTTATGTAGATG
>NW_022196896.1:103435688-103437470 GCF_008632895.1 Mastomys coucha
TCTTTGACTGTTGTGTCAATGTTTTCTAAGGTGTCTTCTGCCCCTGAGATTCACTCTTCTATCTCTTGCATTCTGTTGGTGATGCTTGCATCTATGACTCCTGATCTCTTTCGTAGGTTTTGTATCTCCAGGGTTGTCTCTCTTTCTGATTTCTTTATTGTTTCTATTTCCATTTTTTAAGTTCTGGATGGTTTTGCTCATTTCCTTCACCTGTTTGTGTTTTCCTGTAGCTCTTTAAGGGATTTTTGTGTTTCCTCTTTAAGAGCTTCTAGCTCTTTACCTGTGTTCTCCTGTATTTTTTTGAGGGTGCTATTTATGGCCTTCTTATAGTGCTACCTGCCCTTGCTAAATCTGACTGGAGCCTGTCCTTCCTGTGATCCTGGTTGTGTCAGAATTCCTCAGAGTCAATCTGCCTCTGTGATCCTGGGATTCTGGGATCCTGGGATCCTGGGCTTGTTAGATCACCTGGGAGTGGAGCTTCCTCTAAGTGTCGTGGGACTGGCTGCAAAGCTTGAGCCCAAGGTCTGCTCTGGACCCCAGCCCAGACAGACCTTGAAAGCACCCAAGTCACTGGGCTGGCAGAGTTCCTGTGTGCCTGGTCCCGCTGGTCCCAGTTACTCCCAGTGTTGGGACAGATGTTGGTTCCTGCTTACCTCTGATCCTGGGTGTGTCAGAGCACCTGGGAGGGGAGCTTCCTCTGCATGTTGTGGGCATCAAACAACTTTTATACTACTCATTTTATCGTTACAATATTTTATAATTTTTAAAGAATGTGACAAAATTAAAAAAAAATGTATTGCAGGTATTGAAGGGGTTCTCTGGGAGGAGTTGGGGTACAAAAGAGAAAGAGGAATGTGATGTAATTCTATTTACTTAAAATGTGTTTTTAAATGTTAACAAATTCAGATAAACTGAAAATATGTATCTTTTCTCATCATAATGCAATAAAACTTAAATCAATTTTAAAAATTGATCTGATAGATCTGTGAAGATTAAAAGTATTTAGGTCAAGCATTACGCTTCATGTCTGTAGTCCCAGAGCTTGTGAGGACTGAGGCAGGTGAATCATTAGTTCAAGGCAACCTAGGCTACAGCATGAGTTCAAGGATAGCCCGGGCTATATAGCAAGAATTTTGTCTCAAAACAAAAGTAAAAAAAAAGAAAAAGAAAAAAAGAAAAACAAACAACACAACAACAAAAACCCTCAAACCAAACCAAACCAAACTAAAGCAAACCAAAAAAAACCCAAACCAAACCAAAACCAAAACAAAAAAACCCAAACAAAAAACAAATTAAAAATACAAAAAGAAAGCCACTATGTTGGCTCAGCCAGTAAAGTACTTGTCATTCACGCCTGACAATCCTAGGTTGATTGCCAACACTCATAGGAGGGTGGAGGGAGAGAACTAACTTGACAAATCTGTTTTTTGACCTCCATACATGAACTGTAGCTGGTGCATTATTTGTCTTCCATTACACACAGACATACACCCAGACACACATAGCTATACAGACACACACACACACATATAGCATAATAAAATAAACCTTTAAAAATATCTATCAAAAATCCTGAAAGGTAGCAAATATTTACTATAACTCATGCATTAATGATAATTCCACAGTGAGGCCAATATGTGCATTTACTTATCCAGCTGACTTAGAAAGCTGTTCTTCCTCTTCCTCCTGTTCTTTTTCTTTCTCCTCCTCCTCCTCCTCTTCCTCCTCCTCCTCCTCCTCCTCTTCTTTCTCCTCCTCCTCATCTTCTTTCTCCTCCTCCTC
>NW_022196896.1:103437673-103457450 GCF_008632895.1 Mastomys coucha
TCCTCCTCCTCCTCCTCCTCCTCCTCCTCTTCGGTAAAACTGCTTCTCCAGAGGAGTATGCTTGGAGTGCCATTACCCTTTCCCCTAGTGAACTAGAAAGTTTCTTACCTTTAGAAAATGCAATGTTTTTGAGTTGGTAGTATAAACATCTGTAAGATTTGAGGAGCACCAAAATAGTTAGCCCATCATCAACCACTACGGAGGTATGAACGGCTAGGAAGTTGACTCAGTGCTCAGCCTCAGACCTGTGGCCCCTGTAGGTTAAAGAGATGGAGGAATAAAGCATATGTGAAATGGATGAGTGAAGATAGCTGGAATCTCACCTTTAACCCTAGATGTATCAATGCCCTACACAGTCTCAAAGAAGCTGCATGAACCTGTCATGGACACTGAGCAGATCCATCTAGTTGGAACAGCTGTGTGCTCAGCCACTGAACTCTGTTAGTGTGTGAGTTGGCTTTCCACTACTGTGTCAAAATATCTGAAGAAAAACAATTTAATGGAGGAAAGATTTATTTTGGCTCCAGGTGTTGTCAGTCGGCCCCATTGTTTCTGCCCACAATGAGGAACTTGCTCTAACTATGTCTCACCTCCTAAAATGCCCAATACCTTCCAATATCCCATTAAGTTATGAACCCTTCTGTGAATGCAAAAGCTCCCATGCTCGGATTCTTCAAAGGCAGGGGCTTTGAACACAGCTACACCGGGGATAAGGTTTGTAGTACATGAACTCTGGAAATACATTTAGGAATTGGAAGCCATATAAGTCAACAGACCAGCCTTACAGGCCAAGTGCTCAATGACACCGACACCTGCATTGCATTCAGACCATCAGTGGCTGTTTTGCTTCAATTTTGTATGATCCTTTCCCAATCGTGTATATTTTTTCTTTTCCTCCAATAAAGTAGAACCCGAGAATGGAACTCTGGGCTAGATGATGTCAGTTGAGCTAAATTGACATCCACAGAGCCATGGCAAGTAGCGTGCTTAGGTTAAGTTCCTTAGATCCACAATGCAAGTTTTAATCCAGGTTCAACAGATACCTGACATCTTTAGTTCTGAATTAAAACAGAGTGACATAAGAGCTACTTTTCTTCGAAATTTCCAGGGGACTCAGATCATTCACTGAACTCTACCCCCTCTTGGTCTCAGCAGAAAAGCTAAGTGCATGGAGGACTTCATGAAGGGCATCTCCACCTGTTCCTTAGATCTGTGCTTCTCACACAGAACCATTTGGAAGTGATTAATGGCCCTACTACAGAGTTGTGACCTCTAAGTCTAGGTCTAGACTGAAGAGTGGCAATTTACATTCATAAAAAGACTCAAGCGATACAGATACTGATGCAAGAGCCAGAGCTTTAAGAACCCCTGGTCCTTAAAAGAAGAACTGTATGAGAAAGGCTCACCTATGAAACCTTCCAAAATTCAGGCAATTATGCCCATCCCAATCTCTGAAACAGTAGCTTCACTTGGGATGAAGGATATGTATACTACTCCCTTGTCTCTTTAACAAAGTGTTGCACCAAATGGCAAGGAAGAAAAGGTTCACAGTCTGGGGATACAGTCCATCCTAGCAGGGAAGTTATAGCAGTAGGATGGTGCTGGTTACATCGTAAATGCAGTCAGGAAGCAGAGACAGGTGAATGTTGGCTCACAGTTGCCTTTTCCTTTTGATTCAGTTCATTACTCCAGCCCACAAAGGGTTGTGCCCCTTACATTCAGTGTGGGTCTTCCCACCTCACTCAGACTGTTCCGAATATACCTTCACAGACAGTCAGAGGTGTGTTTCGCTGGCGATTCTACATCCCATAAAATTGACAATCAACATGTTGAAGACCATTCCTTGTCAGCCTGAAACCCCAACATTAACTCTTTGATCATGGAAGTCTACCCTTTGTCCTCAAGAAGCTCGTAGAATCTCACAAAGCCAAAATGCATTCAGCTCACCTGGAGGTGTGAGTGAAGACATTAATGGTTCTAACACTGTTGAAAAACCCCTAACTCCAAAGTCTCTTTTGAGACTCAAGGCAATCTCTTAGCTGCAGGCACTTGTAAGAAAACACCACTCCCCAAATAAGCTAGGGTACCAAACAAATATCTCTACCCCTAAAGAAAGGAAGTGGTCATTACAAAGACAGACCAGACCAAAGCAAGACCCAAACCTAACAGGACAAACACATTAAACCCTATAGCTCCACATCTGGCATCTAAGATTCATGGTGGAATCATCTGGACTTCGCCTGGTAGCTCCTCCCATCCAGTCTTGCCATCTTCAGCACATATAGCCTCTCTCTTAGGCCACCTCCACATCGTGCAGCTTTTGTTTAGCAATGCCTCTTGTCCTGGCCTCTCCACCATCCTGGAGGCTCCAAGTACAAACTGGCTTTCACTTTCACCCTTCACACAATAGTCTCTCAAAGCCTCCTGGGAGGGATCCCGACTTTGCCAACACATTGCTTGGTCTCAGTGGCACAATGGAACCTGAACACAAGCCATCTGTGAGACCTTTACTCTTGCTGAGACCTAAACTCTTAACTCATGTCTGAAGAATCAGTATTATCTGGATAATGCTGTAGCTCAAGATGTAGCCTGGTTCCTCGGACTACAGTGACCTCTGTGTGCTGACACTCAGAGAAATAACTTCCTAGAGGTCATCATCATCATCATCATAATCATCATCATCATCATCATTATTTTCAGAAAGGGAACCACTGCAGAGTCGTTCTCCGTTCAGCCCCTTCACTTTAAAATGAATTAGCATTTTACAAGTTGAAGCTTTCAGAGTGTGGATCTTGCCAACAGAGTATTTTTCCTATTGTCCTAGTGAAATCAGTCTGTCTTTCTTTAAGCATGATAATCTCTTCAACAATTAGATCAGTTTTCCACACATACCAAACTTGTCAGCATCCTTAAATCGGCTCACACCCCTTTCTTTACCAAACTTCATAGTTTCATACCTTTCTGCTCACTTATTATAGATCTGATTAAGGACTGTGAGCAATAGCCATACACCACAGCCTGAGTGCTATGCTGTCTGGATATTTGCTTTGCTTTAAAAAAAAATGTGCATTTTTAAATATTCATGCTCATGCAGATTCACAGGACACAGGCAGAATGCAGTCAGAGTCGACTAAAATATAACAGGAATGCCTCCCAGCTCAGTTCTCAACAGCATCCTCTGAAACACACAGTTTGTGTTATCTTTTAAGCATATTTGTCCTCCATCAGAATGGCCCCCGAAACTCTGCTGACAGCACTCTAGAGCTTCTCTCTAGCCTGAACTTCCAGACTCTTCCACATTCTTCTCCCAAACTGGTTCCAAAGGCTCAAGAACCACTTGGTGAGGATTTTCACAGCAATAGCCCCGTCCGTTTCTCAGTACGAGTTTTCTGAATTAGCTATTTACTCAGTGCCCTGACAAAAACATCTGACAATAGTAACATAAGAAAAGAAAGGTTTACTTTGCCTTACAATTGGAGGACACAGCTGATCCATCATGGCAGAGAAGGCAGAGGAGTAGGAGCAGGAGGTAGCTGGTCACATGGCATCTTCAGTCAAGAAGCAAAGAGATGAAGGCAGGTACCCTACTCTAATTTCCTTCTCACTCACTCACTCACTCACTCACTCACTCACTCACTCACTCAATCCAGGACCTTAGCTCATAGGTTTCCATCACCTACAGCCAAGGATCTTTTTGCTTCATTTAATTCTCTTTGGAAATACCCCCCTGGATACATCAAGAGCTGTGTCTCTGATCAAGCTGACAATGAGGATTAACTTGTATAATAAGTACTTTCATTTTGGAAGGTTTTTATAAGTGACTGTGATATTCATGTCTGCATAAAAGGTATGGTCTTATATTTTTCACATAGTTAACCTCTCCTATATATTAACAGATGTTATCAGGAAAACAATGTGGGGTTTCTGTCAGCACCTATGGTGAGAACTTCAGAAGCGCTTACTTGGAAGCAGACGTCTAAGTGAGACGTAGCTGCCGCTGATTCTCCCCAGCAGTTGATAGTGTCAGATATTACGTATGTTGGAGCGGGAGGAAGGTAGTTCTGCTATGGATCCCATTTTGTGGATGAAGAAACGGCTGCGGAGAGCTTAAAAACATGTCCTAGGTCATACAGCTCATAAGAGAAAGTCAAGGATAAGAGCCTAGCTCCTCGAGCTACTGAATGCTTGGTCACTGTATTATACCGATCTACCCAGGCTCTTAGGAATAAAAATGCCTTGGAGCCTCTGCCTCTGAGACCAAAATGCATCATTTTCCAAAGTGAAATAACTATGGACCACTTCTCCACAGCTTTAATTAGTTCCTGAGGCCTTTAAGAACTGGAGTACTGCAAGAAAAGCCAACAAACATTGCCGTAACTTAAAAAAAAAAAAACAAAAAAACAGAAAATCTATTCACGGATTCAGATGGATGGGTTGAGGATCCCTCTTTGGGTATTTAAGCAGACACGTAGCAGTTTTGTAGAAAATACGTGTACCTGGACGTTGGGCTCTAGTGAGCAGAGGTTCACCCATGAGCACAGAACACACGGCCTCGCGGAGAGAGAGCACGGTCATGCCTCTTGTAGCAACCTGTGTTTCCGGAATTGAGAAAAGACTCAGCAGTTATGAGCGGTTGCCGCTCTTCTGAAGCACCAGAGAGCTGTTCCCAAGCCCCAGGTCAGGCAGGCAGCTCACAACTGCTTGTGACTCCAGCTCCAAAGGGTCTGATGCTATCCGCTGGCCTCTGTGCAGACTCACACATACGTGGCATATAGTCACATAGACATGGGTACATAAATGCCCATGTCATGGCTGTGTGGCTAGTACTGATGAGTCACTTGCTTGTGCCCCACGGACCCTACAAGTCACATGATGTATCGTGCTTTATTGCTCTGCTTCACTGCTAAGAAGTAGGGCTCCATTCTCACAACCTTGCTATTATGAGCATTAATTAGTACTTTTTAAAAAGTCTAAACCAGAGACCATATATTTCTTTTTTTAAAGATTTATTTATTTATTATATATAAGTACACTGTAGCTGTCTTCAGACACTCAGAAGAGGGTGTCAGATCTCATTACAGATGGCTGTGAGCCACCATGTGGTTGCTGGGATTTGAACTCAGGACCTTCAGAAAAGCAGTCAGTGCTCTTAACCACTGAGCCATCTCTCCAACCCGAGACCATATATTCCTAATGAACAATCATGGTGGCTGGGTAGGGAGTGGAAGTAGGGCTTAAAAGAGTTGTAGAAAAACTATCTTAAAAAGAAAAATAAAATTACAAAGAGTGAGCACTTTCTCTTAGCCTACAGAGAAAGCGTGCATTGAGTTGTCAAATAAAGACCAAATCATGTTTCTTATTTGGGTTTCCGGGGAAAATTACAAGACAGCTTAGTAAGACATCTTTCACATGTGATTCTCGGGTAAAGTAGAGAAGGTTATTTTTTGTAGAAATAGTCAGGTAGCCTGCCGATTTTCCCAAGGGCTCTTCTTTCTCCTTTGATATTCAAATTCTGGGCTTTTGAGATGCACTCCAGAATAAGCCTTCCTCATCCATTTTCCCTTATTTATGGTTAACCATCCCCCACCAGCCCTTTCGTCCTGTAGCACTGGTGTGTGATTCGAACAGTTATTTAATGTGGCTTTCATGTACTTACTCTGGGAAACCCGTGCCTTCTCCAGGGTTCATGATGTCACCCTGAGATGCCCCATCTGTATGGTACAGCTAGGGCAGTTAAGGGAGAAACTGACAGGGGACTTAACTCTTGAGGAGAGGTGCTGGGCGTGGGCAAATTGACACTGGCTAGTGACAAAGTTTCCTTGCAAGTCCTAGGAGTCCACTAATAAACTCAGTTGGTAAAGATTGTGTATAATTCCACAGTATGCATATTGGGGAAATGGCATTATTCACGTCTCTTCGATGATGACCCTTCTTATTCTCCCCCCCCCCCAAACCTTCACACTTTATATTTCTTACTGGTTCTATTTTATGACAGCTTTGCCTTTTTCATTTTTGTACAAAAAAAGCATGGCACTTTTTTTTTTTTTTGCATGAAAAGAAAATGCTAAGTCAGTAGTACGGGTCCCCTATAATCTCCTCCTTCATTCTCCTGCTCAGCCTGGAGCAGGAAGGTCCTGATTGACGGCCTTCACTCTGCACTGCCTTTGAACCATGCACCAATTCATCACCTTTCACATTGTCTGTCTCCAATTGCACCTCATCACACTCTGTATAAAAGTGTGTCTGAACTCTCATCCTGCTTCTGTTTCCCAAATATTTACAGGGGCCTTTACGGTATTGAAATGCAAGCAAAGTCCAGCTGTCAACGACTGCAACATCCCTATCTGAAGGGAAGGAAATAGAAAAGGGTTCTCTTTCATCCTTTGTCCAAAAGGCAAGTGAGAAACATTTTAACAAAGATATGTAATCCTCACAGCTAATTATGATTTTTCTCATTTCAATTTTAATTATTTTTTTTAAACCACACTTTTCTTTCATCCCTTATGGCAGTTCCATTGTTATTAAAAGTGCTGCTCTATTGTGCACACCCTCTATTCATATTCATGAGGTCAAGACCATTCAACCACGGTAATTGAGCAGTCTGATTGGCTGAATGTCCCCCAGTGGTTTAGAGAGATACTGATTAACAAAAGGCACCGGAGCCTCAGCCAGGATAAGAAGGGTAATTATGTAGGACCCTAAATGGGGACTCCAATCATTCGACAATACCCATTGGACTTGCGTAGTATTAGTGCATTATCCACCATCTCACTATGATTAAGGAGTATTTAATTATTCCCTTTCTGGGGGATTATCCCCAATAAATGTGTCTTATACCTACCAGCTCAGCAGAGTCAGTTTTCTAGGTTTTCTAGAAAGAATGTCTGTATCCACTAGGAAAGAAACAGCATGTCTAAAATGACAGTCATTAACACTGGTCAAATATTGTCAGGAACACCTTGATACATAATAACGGTGGTGGCTTGGATATAGATTACTTTATCGCAGGCTTCATAAAGTAGGATTGTTTTTTGTCTCATTATTCTTTTTATTGGAGGTCTAACTCCCGTTTACTTGCATACATTGGAGCCCCCTAACCTGTGGCATAGTATTTAACTGACTCTAGATTTCTGATTTCTTCTTGGTTAAATGAGGGAGGTCTGGGACCTGGTTCATCCCAGATGGTCTTCTGGCTGTAGAACTGTGGTTTCATGTGAATGGATGTCTGTTGTACTGCAGGGATAGGACTTTCATTAAGATTCTGCATCAGACATGGTGCTTTGAATAGGAGTCTTCAAAGTGGAGTCTGTAAGTTACAGAAGTGTAGATAACTATTTTTCTGTGGTGAAGAATAAACCTACTAGAAGTTTGTTCCTATTTTAAAATATGTTTAACCACTCTATTACATATTTATGTTTTGTATCTACTAAGATTTAGGAGCACTTCACAAATACTAGATACTATTCTTAAGGACTTTGAAGCTATTAATAAGAATGCTACAGTAACTGTGAAGTACCATTCCAGACACATATTACTGAGATGGCACAGAAATTATGAATGTTTCCTAAGGTTATGCAAAGTTAGGAATGTTTAAGCAGAGAGTTGAATAAGCATGAGTTCAGCCTAGGTCAACCTCTTATCTACTGTCTGAGTAATATTAGTGTAAGAAAATAAACCATCAAGGTAATAAATGATCATAATATAGGAAGAATGGCAGACATATTTGAAGGTGATCGTCTTGCCTGCCCTTCCTTGACTCATGGTTTTCATAGTTTTATATGATCTGTTCTTTTTGAATGAGGGCAGGACCTGTGATTTTCCTTTAATGAGCCAGACATGGCGAAGGTGATGGAACGAGACACATAGAGGTGACATGTGCTAACAGATTTGCTCTAGCAGATTCTGTCTTTGGTGACTTGGAAGAAGTTGGCTGCAACGTTATGAGTTGGCCATGCAGAAAGTCATGGGATAGGGAACTATGAGCAGCCTGTAGGAACCCAGGTGCCTTTCACTCAACATTCAACAAAACACTGACATCCATTCCTATAAAGGCAAATGGACCAGATGCTCTCAGCATCTCAGTGAATGGGGGAAGTCAATTCATCCCCAGCGAGACTCTAAGCAGATAGCCCTCATCCCTATCTGCTTCGTTAACTGCTTCTGTTCACAAGATGCAACTATACTGCACCAGAGTTCTGACACCACCCCCCAAACTGTGAAATGATGAAGACACATTACTTAGAGCCACTACAATGTGAGAACTTATGTGAAGTAGAAAACGACTACAGGAAGTAGCTGTTCATTTTTAATCTAAACTGGTGAGCCCTGAAAAATATCCTGTATAAGTTTCTCTCTCCAACCAATCAAATACACACAGACACACACACACATCTATATCTCTATTATCTATCTATCTGTCTATCTATCTATCTGTGTATCTATCTATCTAGAGAGAACAGTTTTGATCTACTAAGTCTAGTAAGTTTTAGCACTGAGGGTTTCTGTTTCTGTGATAAGTACCCTAACCAAAGGAACTTGGGGGGTGGGGTGGGGAAGGGGGTTTACAGCTTGTAGTCCATCATCCAGGGAAGTTAGGATAAGATCTCAAAGCAGGGACCTGAAAGCATAAATGGATGTAGTGGCAACAGAGGGAGTGATGCTTACTGTCTTGCTCATGATTTTTCTCAATCTGTCTTATACCATTCAATACCAGACACCCAGGCTTTGCCCCCTGTGGGATGGGTCCACTCACATCAATTGTTAAACAATAAAATACCCCATAGGCTTGCCAACAGGGCAATCTGGTGGGAGTCTCCTCCTAGTAGAGGTTCCCACTTCCTCAATGACTCTAACCAGTAGTCATGTCAGCACACCAACCTTGAGTTAAGAGGAGGGAGGAGTCTCAGATTTGAAGTTTCTGTCTCTCCTTAGTTGTCTTCTTTCTTGTCTGTCTCCCCTCAGCCAGCCACTAAAGGCAACAGCCCAGGAATCTTGGGAAACATTAGTTAAGAGTCAGCTTGGACATCTGCTTTGGTCTTGAGGACCAGGTCGCCCAGGAGAGACCACAAGAAACCTCTCAGAGAAGGCTACCTCATATGGAGGAGTACGCATAGCTACGGAGTCCACAAAGGCACATGCAGTCAGAGGCATTATCTCCACCACCAAGGCATGGAGAACAAGGCTTTAAGAAAGCAGAAGGAAGAAAGATCCCATTCAATTCTCAGAATTTGTCTTTTTCCTGGGTGATGTTGCCACATCTGCCTACAGGAACTGCTGCCACCTAAAGTCTACACGATGCCGGATGCTGATGCCTGAGAGACAGGAAGATTGCTATGCATGTTAAAAAATGCTTAAAAGTCAGAACCATGGGGGTATGAGGGTATGTGTGTGATTAGTTTCCCAAAGAAATTAGCTGTTTAAGGCCACAGGTGACAGCTTGAGCAATTGAGTTCTTGAGTAGATTCTAAATCAAAATACATATGGAACTTTTGGTGGGGAAAGTGGAAAAATTCTGTTTTTGTTTGTTTGTTTTTAATGAAAACACATAGTAAGTAGTCAAGGAGGATGGTCACAATTTACCTGAAATATGAAGTAGATGAAACCTCTCAGATCTTAGATCTAGCAGACAACGTTATCAGAACTCTGAAGGCTAAGACAAGTCTGGTGGTGGTCAGATAGATCCTCAGTGGCATATAAAAATTATCATTACAAAACAGACATGAAACTGATGAGGGATGGAGCCATTGTAGAGCTGTCAGAGAAGAAAAGTCACTTGATCCCAAGAACTGGGTTTATAGTTTTAAAGAGATTGTCACACAGGATCCTAAAAGCACTTCCCTAGGCAGAGTCTTATAAAAATCACTAAATCTCAAGGTCAAAGGGATATATAGTCTTCTACTACTTCTGCAGATAAAAGATTACCTAACAGTGACTTTGGGATGTTCATGCTGGAGTGGGACAGCCTGTATGTTCTCCTGACCAAAAGTGATAACACAAGAACTCAGTATATGAGTCTCAGC
Organism: Mastomys coucha; assembly: GCF_008632895.1. NCBI lineage: Eukaryota > Metazoa > Chordata > Mammalia > Rodentia > Muridae > Mastomys > Mastomys coucha. Next base: position 103,447,693 of record NW_022196896.1, read on the forward strand.
CATCAGTCAAAAAGAGTTATTGAGGGATCCCCCTCCAGTGGGCAGGGCTGATCACTGGGAAAAAGAGGATCCAAGACTTAAGTTATTTAAAATGTCACTAGAGAGCTGAGGTCTCCAGCTTGGTGTTAGAGTTCTTTCCTGACACTCACAAAGCCCTGTGTTTTAGTGTCCAGTACCACAAATACACATAAAAATGTTTGGAGCAAAGACACTTATTAGAACCAATGGTGTTAGCATGGTATTCCTTTAGCATTCCTAAGGAAGAGAATGAAAATGTGCCTCCAGGCAAACATTGCAAACCCACAGAGTCTATATGTTCATATGGGAAAAGACCCATGGGGTACATGCCATACTGTTATGACCTGACAATTTGAAGCATCAAGAATAAAGGTGGCAAGTGGGGGGAATATGTCATACATGAATGGCATGTATATTTTTTAAGTTACGAGTCAAATAGAGTTAAGAAAAATTTAAAACAAGATTAGAAGAAGGCTTATTTTACTTCCTACTTATACATGTTGCTGAAAAAAACATTTGTACTCTTATTTCAGTGAGGGGTTTTTACTTAATTTATTTAAATTTTTCTTTTTAATTGTAAAAGCTGAGTTCAGTCATTACAATAGTTGAATTGATGAATTCCAATAGAAATGACTCTTCCTTTTCACTAGTATACCATCAACTCACCTTCTCTAGTGCACCATTATTGCAAAGTCTTTGGCGTGTGTGTTTCCAGATTTCTCTCTATCCATATAAGCACCAGAAGCAGTGGTAGAAAAACTCTTAGGAAGATCCTGATGTGCTGATTCATTATTACATCATTACTTTGTTGGTACCATTAGACAGAGCGAAAATACTCTCAGTGGTAAATTACAAACCTATTCTGGGATTCAGACCAGGATCATGGTTTTTGTTTTTTTGTTTTTTGTTTTTTTTCCACTTTTTCATTCCAAATACCATCTCTTGCCACAGTCAGAGTAATGATTGTCATCAATGAAAATATATGTATTTTTTCTTTGTTCTATAATAACCCTCAACTTTTTCCCCACTTATCACAACTATCACATTACAACAATGATAGTATGTCATATACTATCAACCACAGGTCTGCTGCCTTCTGATTCAAGGTCTGAGATGGGTTTTGTAATGCTTTTTCAGCCAAGGGTATATATAATTACATAATTTTGCATGCAAAATTTATTTGAATTAATCATTCCATCTGTGGATTTTTTTCATTATTTAACATGCATTTAAACTCATTTATTTATATTTGTCTGAAAGTATCAAGTTGGCATCCCCTTTACTTTATTAGTACTTCTGTGAGGGGCCTGAATACAATAGCTAAATTACTCATGCTGTAGATTTACCTCAAAGGATCTGTTTAGCCAATTGCAAATGAATTGCCTCTTTTTATCTTTCCCTATTTACTATGTTTTCCAAACATGTAAAACACTTGCATATTTCAAAGGCTAAAACCATAAAAATATATACTGAGATATCTCAACGCTAATCCCTGTGCCCTTTTTTTTCTTGTGACTACCCATCCTCTTAATTTAAACCATTTCCAATTAAAATCTGAGTTGGCTTCTCTGTGTTTCTTCTAGCATATTTAGTTGCCAGAGTACATACACACACACACACACACACACACACACACATTTTCTATATTTTTAATTTCTCTTCTTTTTTACATAAAGTACACTGTGATGTGTATTTGTTTTTGTCCTTTATATTATTTAACATATTCAAGAAAGTTCTTTTATATTAGCTCGTAGTGATTTTCCTCCTTTTTCTTTTAACAGTCCAAGTACCATATGGAAGCATAGAATATGAGGGTATGTTTATATATATATATATATATATATATATATATATATATGTTTACAATGAGGAAAGAGAAATGTTTAAGTGTGCAAATGGAAGAGAAAATTAGGTTCTAGAACTATTAGCAAGTGCAAATCCATTGCAGCTGCCTCTGGAATGTGAGTCCTGGCAGAAGCCACAGGATCTGTGCTCTAGGGATATGGATGTTGCTCTTGGTTTGGCTCTTAATTATTTGCAAAAACACAAGTTGAGGCAGCAGTTTGAAACATAAGCATTCACATGAAGCTAAGCCCTCATAGTAACTGCATACTTCATGAATTGACAGACCAGAAAGCTGCTTCCTTCAGGTGCCTACAGCTAGACAGTAAGCACCTTAAAAAGACCTCACCATTTTAGGAAGCACTGCTAAAGACAGAGACAATCAACCCACAATGTTAAACAAAAGTCCCCATTTGCCAGGCAGTGGTGGCACATGCCTTTAATCCCAGCACTTGGTAGGCAGAGGCAAGTGGATTTCTGAGTTCAAGGACAGCCTGGTCTACAGAGTGAGTTCCAGGACAGCCAAGGCTACACAGAGAAACCTTGTCTCAAAAAAAAAAAAAAAGTCCACATTCATACTGACAACATAGGCTCATAGTCATAAAAATGAAAACAGTACTGGAAAGAGAATTCAGTAGCTTCACGTGGACAGTGGGAATTTTTTACTTATCTACTTTTTCTTCTCTTTTCTTCCTAAAATTAAATTTGCATTTTGATTTTAGCTACTGTGTGTTTCTGCATATGTATATGTGTGCGTATACAGATGTGTGTTGGTATGTATGTGTGCATGCATGCATATGTGCGTGTATGTGTGTGCAAGCATGTGCATGTGTGCATGTATGTGTTTATATAGGAGCATGTATGCTGTGGTGCCTAAGTGCAAGCCACAGAACAACTTTCTGGAGTTGGTTCTCATCTTCCACCTTGTTTTGAGGCAGGGTCTCTTGAAGATCTGGGAAAGGAGGGAGGGCTTAGGAACAGGAGGGAGAGTAAAGATGAAAAAGAACCACTGTTTAAAAGGTAACATTTTCAGTATTCAGTAATGACTTGGCTTTTGGGGTATAGAGGGAGAAGTGCCAAACTTGGAGATGAAAGGATGCTAGAATGAACAAAAAGACCCGACATCATACTTCATACACACACACACACACACACACACACACACACACACACACACACACACACACACGTTAAATTCTTCTTACCTCTGCTTAAAATACTGAAAATTTTGCTTTTACTTTTAAACGTTCCATACACAGCCTGCCAGATCCAAAGGATGCCCGAATTTCTTCCCCTTTAGGATAATTTATATTCCGGCACAATAATCTGCCCTTTACAATTTCTCTTAATTATTTCAAGACTAGACCTATGCAAGCTTGAAGAGTTACTGGTGAGGCAGGGTATCCAGCAATGTGACCCTGGGAAATTGAGTTCTGATTCACTTAAGACACCTAGGAATATAGCAAACATATCAGAGTGCTTCCCAGTGTTGTCAAAACTCTTTTGAAATGGCAAGCAGCTTCTCAAAGGACCTCCAAGTTCCTTTCCCTAGTGGCAAAGACAACAGCTTCTGGACCCCTTCAAACAGAAGCTGCCTGGCCTTCTGCTCCACATGGCAGCCAGCTGTGCTTATTCAATTAATTTCTTTACACATAGCAAAATAACTCATCTCCTTGGTGTGCCCTTTGACATTTTAGGGGTTCGTTCTATGTTTTAAAGAAGAAAAAAAATACCCCTGAAGGATTTGCTCCTGTGCAGTCAAACCCTGGGAGCTGCCTGCATCATAAAAGCATTTGGGTAATTTTCTATTTATCAATGGATCAGTGACCTTTATTACCCTTATAATCTCTTCACTTTAATAATCTGTTACTGTTTTATGCAAGTGTTTATGCAACTGTGCTCTGTGGTGGTTTGAAAGAACATGTCTCTATAGGCTGTCAGATGTTTGGGTATTTGGTCCCCAGTTGGTGTGGTCCTCTGTTTGGGTTGGTTTAGGAGGTGTCGTCTTGCTGGAAGACGCCTGTTACTAGGGGGCGGTTTTGAGGTTTTAAAACCTTGTGCCATTCCCAATGTGCTCCTTCTGCTTGGTGATTGTGGTTCAAGAAGTGAACCCTTAGTTTCTGCTTCATCAGCCGTCTCTGCTACCTCTGCTCCATCATCATGGCCCATGACCCTCCAGAACTGTAATTCCAAATAAAATCTTTTTTTTCTACATGTTGCTTTTGTCATGGTGTTTTATTAAAGCAAAGAAAAGTAATAAATACACCATCCTTTGTGATAAAATGATCTAGATCACCTCTAGCTCAAACCTCTGCCAGCGGTTTGGCATCTGGATTAAATACTTTTCTGCTATGATAATTAAAAAAACATGATCAAAAGCAACTTACAAAGGGGTTAATTTTGCCTGAAGCTTCTAGAAGGAGCATCTACAAGGGCAAGGAGGGCACGGCAGCAAGTGATGGAAGCATGAAGCAGCAAGATCTCATGCTCACACAGGAAGCAGGGTACCAACTGGAACTAGGGCGAGGCAATACACTTTCAAAGCCCACTCCCAGTGTTGTACTTCCTCTATCAAGTCTCCACTTCCTAAAAGTTTGATAAACTCCCCACACAGAGCCACCATCTGGGGAAGAAGTGTTCTGATACAAGAGCTTAATGGGAGACACTTCTCATTCGATCCACAACACCATCATCCTTAAGATGGCTGTGATGGACTACAATACTCCGGTTCATCTGATCCTTGGGTATCACTTCTATTCCGTCTTCCCTTCTCAGTCTACAGCACCACCTTACATCCCTCTGGGAGGTGCAAGATGCTTACTCACAATCAAGGTTTTCATAGTTCTGTTTCCTTTACTTTCCTTCTACTGATGCATTGAAATTATTTATGATAAATATCCCAAACATTCGCTAATACCTGGTTCCGCTTTATGCTAGATATGGATTTGCTTATTGACTGATCAGTGAACAGGAGGAGGAGCACGTCAGAGTTGCCTGTTGACTCGCCTGTTGACTCTCCAGCCCTCTGTTGTCTTATAACTATGGTCAGAAGGCCACCTGCTAGAGGAGGATGGAACTAGCACAGTAGGCAGGCCTTACTGCAAAATAGCTACTGCATGTTCACCACCCTAGGCTGGACACCACCGTAGGTGAGAAATAAATTAAAATTACTCTTTGTCATTTTAAGACTCAAGAGGATTTGTGCTTTTTAGTGGTCCCATCCTAGACACGAATCTTCCAAAGGATGTATCCCATTTTGACATTTGCTCAAATTTTATCTTGTCAAAGGTGTCTTTCTTTCCTGTCCCATTTGAAGTGACAGCTCCTCTCCCTATACCTTTGTGCTCAGCGTGGTTTTATTTTCTATATTTGGTTTACTTTCCTTACTTAGAATGGAAACCTGTGAGGTAAGGGACTCTGATTTGTTCACTAACATATTACCTAATATCAAAATGAGTGTCTGGAACATAGTGGATAGATGGCACCTATTAGTTGGATAAGTAAATATTTATCACAGTACATCCAAACAGGATATATAAGTATGATTTTAAAAGCCAGTTCCCATTGCTTCTTGCGGTAATTATTGCTTCCATATTTTCTAAATTATATTATGTCCATATATTAACGTGTGTGTAAAAATGTCACTTAAAATAAAATAGACATCCTTTCCAAATAAATTATTTATAATTGTTATTCTCTGCCTTAGGCTTTCTATTGCTGCAAAGAAGCACCATGACCAAAACGAAAGTTGGGGAGGAAAGGGTTTGTTCAGCTTTCACTTCCAGATCTTGGTCCATCCTTGAGGGAAGTCAGGACAGGAACACAAACATGGCTGGATCCTGGAGGCAGGAGTTGATGGAGGGATGCTGCTTACTAGCTTGCTTCCCATGGCTTGCTCAGCCTGCTTTTTTAAAAGAAACTAGGACCACTAGCTCAGGGAGGGCGCCACCCACCATGAGCTGAGCCCTTCCCCATTGATCACTAATTAAGAAGGTAGCTTATAGCTGGATCTCATCGAGGCATTTCCTCAAGTGATGCTCCTTCCTCTCTGATGACTCTAGCTTGTGTCAGGCTGACAAAAAAAAAAAAAAAAAAAAAAAAAAAAAAAAAAAAAAAAAAAAAACCAGCAGTACCTTCTCATTGATAGTTTTAATCCTAACATTTAAAGAATACTCACACTGTTTGACCACTAAGCATATTTGCCTTTTAATCATCATAAATTCCTCAAGGTTGAAATGTGTTATTTATCAATTTCTATCAATCTTTGTTGCCTACCTACCATGCAATAGTCTAGGGATTTTCCATTAAGAGATTTTTCATTAAGAGAAAATATAGAAATTCATGTAGACAAGCTGAGCATGGTGTTCCAACATTCAGGATGCTAAGGCAGGTGGAGGGCACCAGTTGTCCTTTCCTGCAGGCTTTTGAGATTGAGCCGAAGACAAACGGGAAGGAGCTATATACATTGCAGATAGAATTTTGTGCAAATGGTGCCCACAGCTTGCCCAGAGCTTGCCCAGAGCTTGCCTTATGACTGGCATAGCAGAACTATGTCTATTGAAGAGGAGTGTGATAATGAAGGGGAGACACAGGGTAGAAGTTAAACGATTATAAAAGGTCACTTCTGTTAGTCAGTAAGCACAGTTTCAAAAGCAAACCCCCCAATCAAGGCAGTTTTCCCTATTTCAGTTTCTACAGAAATACAGCATTCCATATGATGTACTGAATCCAAGGCGGAGCCCCCAGAACATGTTAGTTCTTTTATTAGGCACCGATAGATGGCTATAAAACAGTTAGCTCTTAAAAAAGACTTTCTACAGCTTGGCAGTCTGTCTGACATGACTTTAAATGTTAGTGAAATGTTTCAGACGTCCACTGTTTTTAAGGCTGTTTGGAGTTCAAGGAACTTCTTGAATACCATCTCATTAAAAAATAAAAAACTAACTTTCAGATTAACTTACACAGAGAAAAATATGTCACAGAACACCTGGTATTTGAGTTAAATTCAATCATTATTTTCTTCTGAGGAGGAAGTGGGATTGATTTTGTACTTGAGTAGTTTCTTGAAATACCTTTCTTTCCAAACGAAAATACATCCGTGGAAATAAAATTCTTTAAAGCCTGTAATTCAGAAGTGAACTTTTATGAAACACTTGGCACTGTGGCTATGTGTGTAACTGAAGAATCTGTAACTGGAGATTTGGATGGTTAGCGCCTGGTGACCTGTTCCGATTATATTTCTTAACACTCTGTTTTTTCAACTTGAGACAGATGGAAGGAAATCACATGTACGTTCTGTTAAATATTTTTGTTTTTATTTTGTGTGTGTGTGTGTGTGTGTGTGTGTGTGTGTGTGTGCGCTTGCAGGTACATGTAGAAGCTAGAGGACAAAGTTGGATTTTGTTTCCCAGGTACTATCCACTTTAAAAAATTATTATTAGCTATTATTATTACATCTACTACTACTATTATTAATAATAGTATCATTATTGCTGTTGTGATAAGGCCTCTCATTAGTCTGGAGTTTCCCACACTGGCAAGACTGGCTGGCAAGCGAGCATCAAGGATTCACAGGCCTCTGCCTCCATAACTGAGTTAATAAGTATATACCATCACATTGGGTTTTAAATCTATCTATCATCTATCTATCTATTTAAATATATTTAATAAATATCTATATATATTGACGTTCATGATGTTTTGCCTGCATGTATGTCTGTATACCATGTCTGTACAATGCCCAAAGAGGCTAGAAGGGGACATCAGATCCCTTGGGACTGCAGTTACAGATGGTTGTTAGCTGTCAGGTTAGTGCTGGGAATTAAACCCAGATCTTCTGGAAGAGCAGTCTGTGTTCTTAACTGCTGAGACATCACCAGCTTTTTGTTTTTTTTAAACATGATTTTATGAACTGAACTTGGGTCCCTGTGCTTGCGATGGAAGCACTTTGGTGACTAAGCTATCTCCCTAGGCATTTTAAAATTACTTTTCAGTGAGTTTTGGATTTCCATTGCTGCCAGCCTTCAGCAATGACACTAGAGAAACAGCCCCGGCAGGAATCGCAGAAGTCAAAGCCAGGACGTTAACAGAGGATAGCAGCTGAAGAGCAGGAATCCATGCCTATGTTAAATAGACAATCTTCCCTCGCTCTGTGAGACACTGCATACGGATTTGCCATATTTAGTTAGTTAACTTTTGTTTTCTGAGATGGGGTTTTACTATGTACCCCTTGCTGGCCTGGAACTTGTTATATAGATGAGGTTGGACTTGAACTCCTAAAGGTCTGATAGCCTCTGCCTCCTGAGTGCTTGAACTGAAGGCAAGGGACATCAACCTGGTGAGTTAACGTCTTTCAGTGTCTTTTCTTTGTCCCTCAGTAGGAGATCGATGTGAGTTACATCAGAACACCACAACAATGCTTTTGTCAACGTTTAGAAAAGTAGCTTGCTACATCAGATGACTGGATCCTTTCCTGTGGGAGCAACACCCAAGCAGTTATAGCCTCCCAGAGACTTAACTGTCATTGCTTTTTCCACAGGGATTTGCTGACCCAGGACCTCTATTTCCCCTTGTGGCTTGGTTGCATCTTGCTTCTATGATGAAGGTGCTGAAGGCCTTGCTTGTTGTTCCTTGTCGTTGAATGGACGTAATAATTGCCAAGTGGCGTAGACCACTAAACGAGGGCCTTTTCAATCACTGCCTTGTGCATTTCGGTGTGAGGCCCTGCTGCAGAACACTGGAGAATACGGTGTAAATCAGTTTAAGAACATAGTTCTGCATTTGAGGCATCGTAGTTTACAGCTCCCAAATGACCCCCATCTATCTTCCTCCACTGCGGAGGTGTATAATTGAGCTAAAGAGAGACTTGAGTAATGTGGCTCAGAATGGCGGTTCCATCACTGAGACTTAATAGTGGAACTGCTGCGTGCTTTTTTATCCTCTGAAATGTAACGAAATAGTCGAGGAGACCCAATTCTTCAGGGTGACACTTGCTGAGAGTCTATATTTTAAAATAGAAATAGGTTTTGATAAGCAAAAAACAGATAAATCTCTCTCGACAAAAGAGTTCCCTAAATACAATTATACAAGCTGGAACAGAAACCAACATGATACATGCTGTAACCTGCACTCCATTTTATGGAAAATCGTATTTTAAGCCTTTATGTTTATTGCACAATGAAGAGATGCCTTCGCAGTCTCCTAAGGGGTCCAGGAGTGATAAACATCCCTCACACTTGGGGCTTCTAGAGAACTAGAGCCAGGAAACACACATTATCATTTATTTTTTTCTTGTGGAGAGACTTTGGTTTAGTCAGGGACATTTATGAAACAATTGCTAGTAAAGACTTCCATCTTCCAAGAAGTTGACTTGCAAACACACACACACACACACACACACAAACACACACCATACTTAGCTACATTTATCAGACAGACTTCAATCACAGATTGATATGTATGGACATATATGGTAAATATATAAGACTGAAAGAGAACATAGCTGTCTCCTTTTGAGTTAGCTGGGATTAGAGTATTGACAGACCATTAAGAGTTAGTCTCTTATCACAGCCACTTAATATTAAGAATCAAGGCTACATAAAGGATATTGAGGACTCTGAAGTCTCTATTTCATCCCCAAATCAAGTCCTTAAAACTTTAAAATAAGATGCTCACTGATTAAGAGTCCATTCTGGTTCATTCAATTCTACCCTACAAGATTTTCCTATGCCTGCATATGTATAGCAGAGGATGGCCTAGTCGGTCATCAATGGGAGGAGAGGCCCTTGATCCTGTGAAGGCTCTATGCCCCAGTGGAGGAGGATGCTAGGGCCAGGAAGTAGGAGAGAATGGGTTGGTGATCAGGGGGAGGGGGAAGGGAATACGTTTTTTTTTTTTTT
>NW_022196896.1:103457460-103489816 GCF_008632895.1 Mastomys coucha
AAACCAAGAAAGGGGATAACATTTGAAATGTAAATAAAGTATCTAATAAAAAAAATCAACAAATTGTCCTAACTATATATAAAAAAAAGATTTTCCTAGGCAATACTGAAACTCCTCTATAAGAAAACTATTAAATAATAGCAATAGCAGCCACCACAGGGAGTATTTTTTTAGCACCCAGAAGAGTTTTAAGCCCTTGATATTATTGAATTCTGTCTTCTCAATAACCAGCCAAGTGCTAGCCTTTTAGAAAGCCAAGAAGGCAAGGATGAAGGAGTTAACAACTAAGACTGGAGAGCAGAGTCAACACTATATGGTTTCTGCCAGGGTAGAATACGTATCAGACCCACGGACTGGAGCAGAGGGACCTGCGAACGTTGGGCTGTGTGAAGGAGGTGTCTGAGAAGTCTCCTCAGAGCTCGTCACTCAGCATAGGTCCTGTCTGTGGTTGAAAATCTAGTGACGTCACCCAAAATCCCTTCCAACCCATCACTTATGCCACTGATGTGACATAGGAGACCATCAAGGTCAGAGTTATTTTTATGACAATATGTTTTGTCTGTTATGTGCAGTCTTCGCGATGATTTTATAAAAGCAGAGGGTAGGTCAAGCAGTTGACAGCTCAGCATCAGGAAGAGAACAATAGCACATGACACTGAGTTCTTTCCCTGTCACAAACTTTCAGGGAAACTTAGTGAAGCAATAACATTTAGAAATTTCAAGAAATCTCAACTATATGCATACACATAAATATATGTATATTATGTATATGTATATGTACATACATACAAATATATGTTAGGAAAGCATCATATCCTATACTGTTTAGCCCCAGCCATTTAATATTTTTATAATAAAGTCAAGCACTTCTGAATACAAAATCATCATGAGTTCCTCAAGGAAAACCATCCATTGGGTACTCCACCTTTAACTAGCCCTATTTTCCTCAGAACACCATTTTCACAGGCAAAATTGGCTGTTTTATAACTGTTATGTGAAATGAGCTTATGGCTCTTAGGAAGACCACTTATAATATTTGATCTTAGTGATAAAAATTCAAGAATATTGGAAAGTATTGTTTGACTGCGTTGAGCATCAGAGATTCTTCAGACTCCAAGAATTTCTTGTTGAGAATAGTGTTAAAGTTAAGGCACAGGATGTGTTTCTAACTTTACTGTTGCTGTAAAAAGAAAAGCAAAAACAAAACACAAACAGAACAAACAACAGCAACAAAAACCCACGATCAATAAAACACCACGAGTAAGGCGAACATAGAAGAAAGGATTTCTTTCGGCTCACGGTTTCAGAAGAATGAGAAGCCATCCTGGTAGGAAAGTGTGGCACTAAGGGGCAGGTTGGAGCAGAAAGCTGACTGATGACATCTCAAAACATTAAGCAGAGTTCAGAGAGAGTGAACTGAAAGTGAGGTGAAGTTACAAACTTTCAAAGCCCATACCCAGTGACACACTTCCTACAGCAAAGGTATAGTACCCCCCTCGTGCAATGACACTAACAAGGAGCCAAGTGTTTAAGTGCTTGAGCCTATGGGGGACATTCTCATTAATAATCATATTTAAAAATACTCCATGAAGATCCATATCAAGATAGGGCAATCTATGTAACACAGAGAACCAAAGTTTTCCAAACAATTGCTATATGGTGTGTAAAAGGTCAATGGAAAGGGCTACATAGACTAGAGGTTTCTAAAATAAATATAGAGAGTTTGTTAATGTGGTTTTAGATTCCACTTACTTCAGCTTATTGAGTGTAACTATGACTATATAATGAATTCTGTAATATAGACATTTTCAATGAAAATGTCCTTATGTAACACCCCAAATACAAGACTACATTTAAGGGACTGGCGAGATGGCTCAGCCAGTAAAAGCACAGACTGCTCTTCTAAAGGTCCTGAGTTCAAATCCAAGCAACCACTTGGTGGCTCACAACCACCCGTAGTGAGATCTGACACCCTCTTCTGGTCTGAAGACAGCTACACTGTACTTATTTATAATAATAAATTAATCTTTGGGCCAGAGCAAGCTGAGCAGGGCTGACCAGAGCGAGCAGGGTTGACCTAAGTGGGCAGAGGTCCTAAAAGTTAATTCCCAACAACCAGATGAAGGCTCACAACTGTCTGTACAGCTACAGTGTGTACTCATATATATAAAATAAAAAATAAATGGATCTTTAAAAAAAGACATTTAAATTAATATTCATAGTAATTTAAATAAATTTAAATAAATATTAATTAAATTAATTAAAATTAATTAAATTAAATTAAATATTAATTTAAATAAATAAAAAAGAAATCCACAACCATTTGGAGAGATTAATATATTTTTTAGACCAAGAAGTTGATTGTACTGGCTAGTTTTGTGTGTCAACTTGACACAAGCTGGAGTTATCACAGAGAAAGGAGCCTCTCTTGAGGAAATGCCTGCCTGAGATCCAGCTGTAAGGCATTTTCTCAATTAGTGATCAAGGGTGGGAGGGCCCATTGTGGGTGGTGCCATCCCTGGGCTGGTAGTCCTGGGTTCTATAAGAAAACAAGCTGAGCAAACCAGGGAAAGCAAGTCAGTAACATCCCTCCATGGTCTCTGCATCAGCTTTTGCCTCCAAGTTCCTGCCCGGTGTGAGTTCCTGTTCTGTCCTCCTTTGATGATGAACAGCAATGTGGAAGAGCAAGCTGAATAAACCCTTTCCTCCCCAACTTGTTTCTTAGTCATGATGTTTTGTGCAGGAATAGAAACCTTGACTATGACATTGATGTTGAATTTTCTTCATATTTATGTACTGTAACCCCAAATAAGATGTTATTGTGTACAAGAGAAGTAGATATAAGATTCCAGCTATCTTATATGTATAGAGCCAGAAACCATTCATAGTTTTTAAAAATTATAAAACACTGTTTTGTAAAGGTTTTATGGGGAGAGTAGAATTGAAATTTTTCTGTCAATATGGTTACAAGTGTAAATATGCCAATATAAAATGCATTTATTAGTGTTATTTTCAAGTGGCTTAATGTATAATTTTTAAAAATTAAATTTAATTCTCACACTTGTAAATACTAATGAATGTGATCTACATGAGCACTTCTTAAAATCACTAATTTTTAGGAACATGCTCGTAAAAGAGGACATAAAGCCAGTTCTTTCTCTAGTTTTAACTGTACCATGAATCTTTTGTTTTGAGTTCTGTGTTAGATAAGGACCCAAAAGTATAATTTATGGTGAAAGTATAAACTCCAGTGTAGTCCTCTGGAGCTTCAGAATGGCTTTTCTAACTAAAGAAGTTCATTGAGACCTATAGACTTTGGGTCTGACTTTGAGTCTTGCAACATAGTATTTGTTTTCTGCAAGTTCTTTGTAAAAAGTTTTAATTACTAAAACATAAATTCACTTTTTAAAAAAGAATGTGAAGGGATCTGGATACCAAAACATATATATATATATATATATATATATATATATATATATATATATATATATATATATATATGTCCAACTGAGAGTAAATTTGATGGTTTCAATATGTTACTCCATTCGGCTTGCCAACCGAGTGTTGGATAGAATGGTCTTCCTTTTGAGAGCAGTGGCAAGTTCAGGGAATTCCCCAGACCACACTCGGTTTTACAGTTCAAACACAGCTGCTGCTTGTCCCGGGAAAAGAAAGCAGATTAAAGTCAGCCAAGGGCTGAGAGTACAAGTCCAAATGTATAGTTTCCAGTGCCTGTTCCCTGTGGAGACATAGACAGTGTTAACTCCTCTTGGTCACAGTGTATGTGTGTGTGTGTGTGTGTGTGTGTGTGTGTGTGACATACACATGAAATGTTGCAGGTGAACCTCACCAAACCTCAGTGACCAAGATCGAGAGGTTCACTGTTGCTTGCATTCATCTCCAGCCTTCTAGGTGCCAGGCTGAAGTCTTTGGGATCAGTCCATGGCAAGGCAGAATAGAAGCCATTGCTGCTCATCAGCTACTGTTGCAGCCCAAAGCCCTACCATATAAGTAACAATGCTGGGCTATCTGGTGGCCAGTACCCAGATAGAGTACTGTCACATGATTCCTGTCAATCATGTTTTGAGTGCCTACAGATTACCTCCCAGTACTCAAGGGCAAAAGTCAGGTCTTATCTAGATCAGGTTATCTTTCCACTCCAGACTCTCCTTTTAAGAAGGACACTTTAAGTAGGTGCTGGCTGACCAGTTCAGTATCCCAGGAGTATCCTCTATGACTTAGACCATCTACATTGAGTTGCTCTTTCTTCATTCTTCTCTCTATGAGGAAGGACAGGTCACATTTGGGGATTAAACCTCTCAGAGCCTTCAGAGGGAAGCAAGGGTGTGGATGTGATGGGAGATGTGCAAGTGTATTTCTGGAAACATTCCGAGAAACTTCTCCTTCTGTCACTGATCAGAGGGATGTGCAAAAGCAACATTCTCGATTTACGATTCCTCTGTGGGTAAAGCGTAGGAGGTGGCTCCATTGTCAAGTGCTTTTTGTTCGGGTATGAGGACATGAGTTTGATTCCTAGGACCCACGCTCAAAAGGTAAACATGGTATATACTTGGAGGCAGAGTTAGGTAGAGATTCCTGGGCAATACTTGGTGAGCTCCAGGCCAGTGAGAAAGCTTGTCTCAAAAAGTAAGATGGATGGAACCGGAGGAAGGATACTCAAGGTTCACCTCTGTATGCACACACATGTACATGTACACCAACTAGGAAAGCAAACTTTTGATGCTTTACAAAGAATTAAGGAGGCTGGCCCTTCATGATCATAATTCAGTCCTACCCATAGCAAAATCAATCATTAAGAGTGAAAAAGGAAATGAAAGCCAAGTAGACAAGCCCTTCTCAAATATCAGTGTGCACACATAGTCCCAGGAGACTGTGTGAAAGCTCTGATTCAGTAGCTTTTGGATGAGGCTGTGAATCTTTCTGCACGTCATAAAGGTGTAGGGTGATTCTGATGCCTATGTCTAAATAGCAAAGAGTCAGGAGTCAGTGTTTGCTACAGTGAACCTAGAACAGGAGTAGAGATTGTGTCTCTCATAGAAATGAGTTTGTCCCTCGTCTAACCACTGTATAGATTAGACATGCCATACAATTATACATGATAGGATTTTGGATCCAGTAACACCAATAACTTTGACAGATGGAATTCATTGAGAAATTATATGTTCAAGGACATGCCATCCCTTCATTTAGGTTTCCTGACAGTTTTATGAAGATGTAGTGTTTTTTCATGTTTTTTCCACCCATTTATTTGGAAACAACAATCAGAAATTTTTAAGTAAATCATGTCTATAATCTTTTTCAGCAGTCTCAACACCAACTCTGCTGTTGACCTCCAGAGCCCAAACTCTAAAACACTAGGATATTGGTAAACGCTCTTGGGATAGAGATGAAAAAATTGACTTGAGACTTTACGTTAGAGGCAGGGATGTGGCATGCATGCCTTAGTGGCAGAAGACTTGCCTGGCATGAACAAGATTCTGGGTTCTATCTGAAGCCCTGCAAAACACACACACACACACACACACACACACACACACAGAGAGAGAGAGAGAGAGAGAGAGAGAGAGAGAGAGAAAGAGAGAGAGAGAGAGACAAAGATAGAGACAGAGAGAGAGACAGAGAGACAGAGACAGAAAGACAGAGAGAGACAGAGACAGAGACAGAGAGAGAGACAGAGAGATAGACAGAGAGACAGAGAGAGACAGAGAGACAGAGAGACAGAGAGACAGAGAGAGACAGAGAGAGACAGAGAGAGAGAGAGGCACAGTAGTAGTACAGTAGGTTTGGAGCTACATGTTCTACATTGCCAAACCCACCTCCATGGCCCTTTGTATAATAAATAAAGTATATGTAAAGACATCCTCTCTCTTTTTTTTTCTTGCCCCTTCCTCTCCAAGTTTCACACATTAGAGTGCTAGGGGAGTTTTAGTCTCTTAGAAATAAATCATCTATTTTCTAAACTGAATATTCTATTGCTTTTAAACACATCTTGACTACTTTTTAAGCCTTCCCATCATGCTTCTGATCTTGACAGCACAGTGATTTCTTTGACAAATGCACATGAACGCGTTGCGCTTCCTACTTGATTTGACTGCAATTGTTCCCCTTTGTTTGCTTGCTCTTCAGCTTGTCCATTCATTAAACAAACACACACCAAGCATCCTCCATTGTCAATATTATCCTAGACACAGACAGCTTGGAAGCAGACTGAAAATATTTGTTTGTTTGCTTTCACAGTGCTGGAGATCAAACCCAGGGCTTTGCACATTCTAGGTAAATGCTACACCCTTAAGCATCAGCCTAGCTCCTAACAGTTTTGAATTCAGAAGGATAAAATATAGCGCGTTAAAAATATTGCCACTGTTTGGGGAGATTCTGTAGTCATTTAGACACTGCAGGAGTTAAACAAAGAAAATAGCTTATTTATCTACATCAGTGGTTCTCAACCTATGGGTCATGATGCTTTTGTTTGTAAGGGTACAGGTCAGTTATCCTGTATATCAGGTAGTTATGTTATGATTCACAATAGTAGTAAAATTACAGTTATGAAGTAGCAATGAATAATTTTATGGCTGGGCATCACAACAACGTGAAGAACTGTGTTAAAGGGTTGCAGCACTGGGAATGTTTAAATTCACTGATCCACATCAACTACACCTGCATAGTCATTCTTCAGACTCCAGTTGCTTCAAACACCAAGCCCAAAGGCCAGTAAAGAAGACTAGTAATCTTTCTCAAGGATGCTCTGAGCCTGAAACTGTTTATGGCAGTATTTTTCTCTAGGAATGAGATATGTCCAAAATGGAAACTAGACTACAAAATAAAGAAATGCTTAAGTAAACTCTGGTCCCTTGTGTTGACCAGCTTTTATGCTGTCAAGCTATTACAAGCAATGGTCACACATTCTAGCAGCAATCTGAATAGACTTTAAGATATAATGCAGATATGAGAAGACATTATTAGCATGTGTTCCTCCCAGCTGATAAGCATTCTATTATTTCCTATATTGCCATAAGTATTTCACAATGATCTCAATTATAAACAGTGAAGATAAGGCTAATGAAAGTAAGGACGATGCTATCTGACAAATGCTATTTGTTGGGTAGCATCCCACAGTCTCTGCTGTCACTGTAGCATCCTTGAGCCTCATTTTCCTAATATTTGCCTAGATTTTTGTCAAGGTAATTTGTTCACTCATGTATCCAATGATATTGGTTAGAACTTGGGAGACAGAAACGAAAGTCTTGCGCCTGTATTTGGATTGCCTCATGTAGAGTCTAGATATGTCTTTGTGAGTATCTTCCTGGCCTCTGGCCTCGATGCTACCTTACTAATGATGTTTCTGAATCATGATTTCGATAGTGCTTAACGTACTTTAGAGGTTAGGCATCGCCTCTGTGGATGCTGTGTCACTCTACTCTCGGGGCCCTGATTTGCTTTTCCAATTGTATCTCTTGCTTCTGTGCGCCATCTGACTAGATGCAGGCACATCACCACCACTTTTGCATACACTACGTTTGTACTGCTGGCTTCCCCCGCCCAATGCTTCTGTAGCCCTTATTTGCCTAGCAACTGCAATTCAATCCCAGAACTGAGCTCTTAGATGGGCTTTAGGAAGCCTTCCTCCCTTCCACGCAAGGCTTGTGCCTTTCCTAGGAATTCTCATTAGTGCTTACCTATCTCATTATGTGTATCATTATGGACTGAGCCAGTCTACAGTTAATGACCCCAACTTCCTCTGGTGGAAGGGGGACAGAGAAAATGTATTTTATTTCTAACTGTCTAGTGACTACACACAAGGATTGCAGAGTCAAAAAGCTTAGTTTTTGTTTCCTCGACCATTTATTACTTCATAAGGACACTTTTCTGAGTCCCTATATGTGATTTAATGAGAGAACCTAGGTATCAGGCATAACAGGTAGTATATGCTGATCACATAACCAATTGGAGCTCTTATGATTTCCATTGTGTTTGAATCTCCCCTCATTGAGAAATTACTTAGTGTTTGATAAGTGCTCCATTTGGTGGATGAAACTTTAATGAAAGAAATAGCAGCAGACAAATTTAAGGTTATTGATTTGGACCTAGATATTTTGTTTGGCTTTTTTTTTTTTTTTGAGACTCATCCCATGCATTACAAGTTGTCTTTGAATTTGCTATATAGTCAAGAATGCTCTTGAGTTTTCCTGATCCTCCTGCCTCTGCTTCCTAATTGCTAGAATCACAGTCATGTGTCACCATTACTGGTTTCATGTGGTACTGGGGATTGAACCCAGGGGATCATGCATGCTAGATAAACACTTTCTTGAATGAGCACTATTCCAAGATCTGGCTGATTTTTAATTTTCAGTACCTGAAAAGAACATCTCAGAGAGGATCATCCACCGGGCAGGGAAAGGACCTGAGAAGAAAAGATGATCTAGGGGAAGTGCTACTGGTTAGAGATTCATGGAAGGCTAGGTATAAAAGGAAGAACATAATTAGGAGTCAAATTAAGCTCTTATAACTTGTTCATTACATGGAGGTATTTCCTGTTTACAGTAAAAATCTATTATATACCCCTTTTTCTTCTTTTTTAAGTCTTTATTTATTTATTTTTGTCTCATGTGTATTGGTGTTTTACCTGTATATATGTCTGTGTGGTCCTCAGGAGCTGCCATGTGGGTGCTGGAAATTGAACCCAGGTCCTCTGGAATAACAGCCAGGAGTCTTAACTGCAAAGCCATCTCTGCAGTCCCTCTCTCTTTCTTCTTGTACGAAAATATTGTTCTCTGCCTTTCACCAAGATGATTGGTTTGAAGTGAATACTTTCCCAAACTGGGTCAGAGAGTGTAAACCCTGAAACATAATACCATCAAATGATGTGGATCACACACTCCCAGACTGAAGAATTATATATACCACTTGAATCCTACAGACATGGGAATGAAGCATCCGAGAAGTTCAAGAAATTACTTCTCATTAATTCTGAGGCTGGGCTGTCTCTAGAAACTAACTCTCTGACATTTGGGCAGTCCATGACCAGAATAATCTTGTGTCCTTCCACGGATGTCTCTTTGCTTCTGCTAGCTTAATTTGGACTTTTATCACATGCACTGAAAAAGAGTTATAACTAAACTTTATCTATTTGGCTCCACTTCTCACCATATGCCTCTATGCACCTTCTGTCCTGCTTAGTCTAAACCATTCAGCACACCCTAAAAAAGCAGTCATACATTTTCACATGGCCTTGTCGTTTTTCTAAGTTGCCATTTCTTGTTCCTGACAAAATCTTTTCATTTCTCAAGACTCAGGCCCAATGGCTGCCACTCAAGTAAACATCCCTGCTTCATCTATCCAACCGCATAGGGCATGGACTATCCAAAATGTGTTGCCTGTTTTACCATGCATCTCTGTGTTGTGCAATGGCTGTTTTTATTATCTGCCTCAATAGACTTTATTTCACTGGAGGAAGGCTCGTGTCCCATTTATCACTCATACCATGTATCTTAAGGCCTCTGGCAAGGTTCTTAGTTGTACTTTCTGAAGATTTGGGACATGAATGATTTAAGTGAGTAGGCATATTAAAAGGGGTGCTTCTGCATTTATCCTTGGTGTTTTACTACGACTACAGGATGAACGTTCCTCTTGTGATACCATTTCTTATAACTGTCAATGTCTGCATCATTGAATTAATGACCTACTTTCTGATTTGTCGTCACTTTTCTCCTTTTATGGCCAAGTTTTCATTATGATGAGACTACTTCCCCTCAGAGCCAAATGCTTCATTTACTAAAGTTACATTTTACCTAAATGTTGTGATTTCCTCCCCGTGTCTTACTTTGCTAAAATCACTAGAACTTTTATTTCTGCTAATCAAAGTATTTTGTTTCTTGTAAAGATATGAACAATCTTGGGGACTATATTTATTTCATGATAAATATACTCCAAATCAAGATACGACTGAAACTTTTTATGCAACTAAAAGCAAGTATAGGGTTGAATGAAAAGGGTGGATCATCATGGTATGTGTATCTTACTTTATACATAGCAATCTACAATCAACACAGCTATAATAATCTCATTGTGATAAAATCTCATTGAAGTTCAATCATACATTCTAAGTCAAAGGAACAAAAACATAATTCAGAAAGATTTGTTGGGATTTGGGAAGTAAAGGACATGTAGTTGCAGGAACGGAGTTCAAATCTCAGCTACTTCATTTACTAACTACCTGCCTGTATAGTAAAGGTTCATAAATAAAATTGTTTCTGAGGAAAGGCATTACAAAATGGTCCAGGTGGTATCTGGACCCAAGGCCAACATCAGCCTCAATCTGTTACATGTCCAAACGGCTCCCACAGAAGGCTTGATCTATGTCAGGTGAGTCATAGAGTATCCCAACACAACAAGAAAGTAAACAGGTAGCAATACCATAAGAAGTAGCCCCTCCCTTCTCTGCCTTAAGACCAGCTCAGACTGGTTCTCCTTTCTTACTCCTCCAGGGAATGTGTGATTGCACTGAGCTTATTAAAACAGATTCCAACTCCAAGAGATCAAACTTAAAAAGTATCCATTATAGTCAACTAATATCAGCATTTCCAGTAAGTGATGAAAGTTCCAAGTTTTAGATGATAAAGTATTATTATTAAAGTAAGTCATTGATTAATTGAAGAAAGAATTTTATCCAGGCGTTGTTATGACATAACTTCTAAATATAAAAGCACTAAATGCTAAGAAGTCCCTAGTGGATACTGGAATCCCATGAGAAGGGGAGATATAGTAGACATGAGGGTGGAGTGGGTAAAGAGAGGGGACTGTACTGGGAAAGGCAACCGGATTAGTGAGGGTGCATATCTGAGATGATCTAGAAACCGAGGACAATGGAAACTCCCAATAATCCATGAGGGTTGTAAAAGTATCTTTTATTCACCAGATACAATTATCATCTCAGATGTTACTGCAGAATAAACTCACTCTTTCTAGTTCTTTTTGAACTCTGGCTGGCTGGTTCAACTCAGATTTTCTGGCTTAACCACCTCTCCAAGATTACTGATTCAATCTGGCTTCTTTCAGCTTCTGACTGAATTGCTTTGCTTGGCCTCAATCTAACTCTGGCAATTTGTTTTAATATTCTGGCACCCTCTTATTCTCTCATTTCAACTGCCTCTGCTGACCTGCACTGAATTTCATAAACTCACAAACTGCACTGTACTGCATTTACTGTACTGACTCCCAGTTGACTGACTGCATTGATTGAAATGCCTTGAGTTTCCCTGTGTGGCTCTTGAATAGCTTCTCTCCTGAGAGCTGGGTGTATCTCTGACTCATTCTGTTAAATCTTTCTCTGATTTGTCACTTTGTCTCCCTTCAATTAGATGTCATTGGGATTAAATGTGTGTACTAAAGGACTCCAGTTAGAGGAAATAAAGGTATGTACTGAAAGACCCCCAGAACTGGGGAGATCCTTACTCAAGTCTCGGGATGATGCAACCACCCAATGACTCACGAGAGACCGAACTTGCTGCAATCACATGAGGTTTATTGGGGATACCGGTACCGGGTCGATCTCATGACCTTGCCAGTCACTTCTTGTGTTCGACCCAGAACACAAGAAGTGTGGGGTATTTAAAGGAAGCTGGGGGCGGAGAGAGAGTTACCAAGGAAACAGAACATAAAAACAGTGGAAAATTTCAGAGGGACCTGACCCAAGGTGTTCAGTTAGGGAGGGGAACATATTCATTCTAGGAATGTAATCTCCATCTACTGGTTGACAGGGTGGAGAGTCTCATAAACCACTAGACCGTCATTCTTAGTTCCGCCCTCATTGTGGATCATTCAGGAGGGGCAGGTATTGGGAACCAGAGCCCTGAAGCTCTGGGTTAGCAAAGTTCCTGGAACTAGCTACTCCACCTTTTTTGGCTTGTGGCAGAGGTTTTCCATACCCCCTTTTAGGTAAAAGTTATACATTATACATTCTAAGATTCTCCAGCCTTTCAGTACTAAGGATGTGTATATATTCCAGCTAGATCACACAGACCTAGAAGGCCTTTAGATATGATCAGCAGCCATGGTACTGGGTTAAAATTCTTCTATAGAGGACAACCCTAACTAAGATTCTTAGCAATGGGGCATATGGCCAGTCATCTTCTGTAATCAGGCAAGACTTCCAATGGAGCGATTGGGGCACTAACCCTGCCACAAAACCTGAGACCCACAACTTGTCCTGCCTACAAGATGTGGAGGGGTAAAAGTGGAGCAGACTTTGAGGAAAGGGTGATCCAATGACTGGCCCAGTTTGTGACTCGTGCCATGAGAGGGAGCCCACCCCTGACACCATTGATATTCTGCAATATTCGCAGACAGGGGCCTAGCATTACTATCATCAGAGGGGTTTTATGTAGCACCTGAAAGAAACAGATGCAGAGACCAACAGCCAAACATTAAGTGGAGCTTGGGAAATCTTGTGGAAGAGGAGGAAGAAGGATTGAAGGAGCTAAAGGAGTCAAGGACAACACACACAAAAAAAAAATCTACAAAAACAATTAACCTGGGCCCATAAGGGCTCATAGAGGCTGAACTGCTAACCAAAGAGCATTCACGGGACAGACCTAGGCTCTCTACACATATATAACAGTTGTACAGCTAGATCTTTGTATGGGACTCCTAAAGCTGAGGCAGGGGCTGTCTCTGACTACATTTGGATCCTTTTCCCCTAACTGGACTGCCTTGTCTAGCCTCAAAAGAGGAAGATGCCTCTAGTCTTATTGTAACTTAATATGCCAAGGCAGGTTGATATCCATGGGAGGTCTGCCCTTTTCTAAGGAGAAGGAAAGGAGGACTAGATGGGGGGGGAGGGGAGATGAAGGGACTGAGAGGAGAGGAGAGAGAGGAAGCTGTGATTGGGATGTAAAGTAAATAAGTAACTTAATTAGTGAAAAAAAGAATGCTTCAATGAGAAAAAGAAGCTCCTAGCCCTCCAACTATAAAATAGTGGGTGAATATGTATATATTTTCAACTAGAGAAAACTCTACTTCAGTATAGAGATGAAAACAGCTAAGAGAAACCGTGATAGATTAAACTATATAAAAGCATTAGGAGCTGGGCGGTGGTGGTGCACGCCTTTAATCCCAGCACTTGGGAGGCAGAGGCAGGCAGATTTCTGAGTTCGAGGCCAGCCTGATCTACAGAGTGAGTTCCAGGACAGCCAGGGCTATACAGAGAAACCCTGTCTCAAAAAACCAAAAAAAAAAAAAAAAAAAAAAAAAAAAAAAAAAAAAAAAAAAAAAAAAAAAAAAAAAAAGGATTAGGAGCTCAGAGGCTTCAGAGAACCTGATATTGTTAGTCTGGACAGAGTATCAAATTGCCGTCCAAATCCATAGTTTTCTCTCTGTAGATCTGCGAAGCTGCTCTCAGACCGCGTCTGAGAAGTTTCTTTGTCTAACGTGTGTGGTGGTTAATGTAGAAACTCATAACTGGTCAAAGTGCGGAGAATGAGTTACTGTGGAGTAGTCAGTCACAAATAGGACATCTAGCTCACATCGTCTCCCCAAGACCGTTAATAAAGATGGGGAGGGAATACTGGAAGGCCCAGAAGTCAGGGAGGGTGGGAACAAAACTGTCTTTTGGACAGGACAGGCCTGCTACACTCAGGAACTCACAGCAACTGTGGTTGTCAGGACAACACCAGCACAAGGTCAAGCCAGTCACCATTGCAGCATGGAGGAGAAGGAAGAGGGCTGTAAGCCCCGGCCCTTAACTGACCTCTCACAGACACTTGAATCCTTGAAGGTGTGACCTCTGGCAGATCAAGCATGCTCCAGTGCTTCATACTCAGATGTATATGGCTACCACAAATTGGATTCTATGCTCATTTTTAAAAATAAGAGGGTACAAAGATATGGTGAGTAGGGAGGAAGGGATGGATCTGAGAAGAGTTGGGGGTGAATATCATCAAAACACATTGTGTGAAATTCTCAAGGAGTCAATAAAAATATTGTATTAGATTTAAAAGATTCAGTGCTTGAGGTGGACTACTTCTCTATGAAAACATTTCTTATTTAATACACTAATTTTGTCACTTTATTTTAAAACAGGGTAAATTTGAATATCAAGAGGTTCACTAAGTTAATGAAAATTAAAATTTTTATGCTTATCTAGATATATTTTATTGATTTTCTATTAAATGTATGTATTTTATTTGTTAAAGTGTGTATGTGTGATGTGTGTATATGAGTGTAGATATGCGTATGTCTGGGCACCTGTGTGGAGGTCAGAGAATAATTTTGTGGAGTCAGTTCCTTCCACCTTCCCAAGCATGAACTCAAGTTGAACTCGGATCATCATGCTTGTACAGTAAGTGCTTAAAAATAATCTCCAAAGTTATTTTTAACTGATACATAAAATGCAGTCATTGAGTAGTATGTGACGTTTCAGCACACACGTACATCCTGCCGTGTTTAAATCAGGTTAGCTATTTCTCTATCCTCAAACACTTTCTGTTTACTTGTGTGCAAGGTCCTTTCTTCCAGTTTTCTGAAACACCCAGCAAATAACTGCTACCTCTTAATCACCTTGCAGCTTGATAATGCTCTATGGCCTCTTACTCTAAGTGAACTGCAACTTGGCATCCATTGGTCAGCCTTTTCCTATCCCACTCTCCCCTGTATTCTCCACACCTCTGCTAATGATCATCCTGCTGCTGTCAGTTTCTCTAAAGTGAAATCTTTTAGACTCCACTTAGAATTGAGATCACATGTTACCTCTGTGCCTGGCTCCTCCTCTTCCTCTTCCTCCTCCTCCTCCTCCTTTCTTTCTCCTCCTTTTCTTCTTCCTTCTCCTCTCTTCCTCTTCCTTATAGCTTTATCCTTTCAATTAGTTAACTAAATTTTTATTTATTCTTCTCTCATACAATACAGCTTGATTGCACCCCTACCCCCAATGCACTCTCCCCCACATCCACTCCTCTGTTTCACTTCAGAAAAAAGCAGGTCTCCCAGGGATATCAATCAAACACCATATATCCCAGGGATATCAGTCAAATACAGGCTATCCCAGGGTTATTAATCAAACACGGCATAACAGATACTACAAAACTAGGCCCAAACCCTTATATCAAGGCTGGGAAAGACAACTCAGATTTCGGAAGAGGGTCCTAAGATCAGTGCTTAGCTTATTTCCTATAACATAATGGTCTCTGGTTGATATGTACTGTTGAAGGTGACAGGGTTGCATTATGAATAAATGCTTATTACGCATATGGATAATAGTTCAATGATGTCTGTCTTTCGGCTGATCTTTAGACTGCTCCCATTTTATGAGGGGTGCTTCAATGAACACGGCAGTGCTCCTGTGTTTGCTATACTGATATCATTCCCTTGTGACACAAGCTAAGTGTGTCATTGGCAAAGAACAGAGTGGTTTATTTTTAATTGCATATCTAAGATATGTTTTATGTTTTATCTTCAACTGCAATTATGTAATATGCTTAATCTTAATTTTTTATATAAAAAGTTTATTTCATATGTATTTTGATCATATTTTGCCCCATTCTCAACTCTCAGGTTATCCCTATCTCTTTACCTACCCTACTTTATTTTCTTTCTTTTGAATAGTTTTTTTTTTTTTTTGATAATAGAAGACTAATTATAATTTACTATCAAGAAAAGGGAAACCTGGGCAAAAATGGTCAGAGAATATGAGCAAATAATTCACAAAGGTACACAAGTTAGTAAGAAAACTTTCACAAAATTTTCACTTTCCCAGAAATAGATTAATGCAATAAATATAAAAAAATACCAAACATTTTACAATAGTTAATTATAAACGATGATTACGTACTGGATTACCAGAAGTCATGCCAAAGGATAACATTAAATGGGGGAAAGTACAGGAATCTCACACGCTGATGGAGCATAGTTACACCTTCTCTAGGGCTTAATCAGGCACTAAAAGCCTTAAAAATGTATAGGCTTCTGACCTGGGAATTTCACTTCTCTGAGTTAATGACACAAGAATAATTGAACAGCCACACAACAATTCAATAGCTTTTAAAAAATGCTAGAGAGGAAGGAGCAGTCTAAGTGATCAGCTGTAAGTGATTAGAGATATTATTTAGCTCATTTGTATAATGGAATGCTGGTTTACCTTTTTCAAAAAAGTTTCACAAAAGGATATTTATCAACATGAAAATATACCAAAGATGCAAAATGTATTTAGTTTAAAAAAAGAACCTGTGAAAGGTGGTGTAAAAAAAATAAAAATTCATAGACAGAGTGATCTTAGGATGCTGCCCGATGCATCTTTGTGTGGTGAGATAATGGGTAATTTACACTGAAAGATAAATGTACCTTTCACCCCTCATCAAAAAAGCTTCTTTTCGAAGCAAAAAGAGACCAGGACAGAGAGCCATAGCTAGTCAAGATGCAGAGAAGAATTGACCTTGAATTGCCTAGCCCCAACTATCATGTCTACAATGCAACTCCAGCATCCAAGGCTTAGAGGATACTGAGGAAGATGCGGGGGTGGGGTGGGGCAGAATGATTTTAAGAGCCACAGGACCAGGAAGTCTGCTCTGAGAACGTGCCTTCTGGCTCAGACAGGGAAGCTCTACCATGAAATCTGAACAGTATGGCTGGCTGAACAAGACCCACTCGATCCCAACAACAGCTAGTATGCATACATAGATGGAGGAAATCCCATGGGCTCTTTTAACTCTAGGGAAAGAGGTACCAGCAATTATAAACTACTGAGAGAGGGAGAATCAGTCTTCCCCAGACTGAGTCCCTGACTAATTCCCCAATACCAAGTAGATAGCCCTGGAAACAGAAATGTCAACAATGCTGAACAGGCTCAGCAGGTGGCGGTTATATTCTTACTCATTCATATATATGAAACAACAAGGGTTAAAAAAGAGGAGGTTGTGGATTTTGGAGGGTGGGGGCAGGATATGGGAGAAGAGAAGGGGGAAGATACAATTATATTTTAAAAAGAACTTTATATCTTAATGCACAGAGAGATACGCAGCACACATACCCTAAATAACATACACACACACACACACATCCACCCACCTGTTGTAGAAAATTTTTCATCCCAATCTGGAGTTTCTACCTGACCTGTGATGATTCAGTTCCCAGATAAAAGATACACAACTGATATTATTTGCAATAAGTCTTCAACAGCAAAAGAGCTGGGCAGATATCTATCCTCTATGTTTTTACAATCTTCCTTCTTATCGATAACCCTGAGTTATTACTTATTAAGTTTCATCTAGAATGCTCTTAGTTCCAGTTGGGCAGCCTTCAGGGCCATGTTTTCATGACTCACCTAACCTATGGCAGCTTCTCCTCCATTTTACCTTCTTCTCACTCTTGTGGTTCACCTCTGACCCCAAGCCTGGAAATCTTAAGCCCCACCTATGTCTCTTCTCCCCAACTATTTGCTGTTGGCATCTTTATTTACTGATCAGAAATAACTTGGGGGCAAGGCCACATAGTCTCACTTGTGTCTACATGCAAACTCCAGGTCTCAGGGGCTCACACTTAGCATTATAATATGCACAGTAAGACCAAACCTCAACACACACCCCACATAGCAACCCCACCCAACAAAAGCAAGAACTTTCTCTTTTGTGTTTGTGTTCCTGGTTCTCTTTGTTCATCATTGATGCTGATGCCTACTGGTGCCTGCTTTCTTTTACTCAAGCCTCCAGCTCTGGTAACCATCTTTGCCTAGATAGAACCTGGCCCTATCCTCCCTCTGCTTCACAGTGTCCCTGCACTTCTCTGATAAGCCTATTTGAAACCAATAGGAATTAGGTCTGCAGGTTCTAAAGTGCTCCCTTCTGTCACAGACTGGGATTTCTTACGGGGTCCCTTGTTCTGCGGGATGACGGGTTCTGGTCAGGTGTGCACGGGATTCTGCTTTGAAAAACAGACTAGACACAAGTGGTGTAAGGTCTGAGTGTATTTTTCAAATATGGAATCAGGTTTATATAGTCGATACAGAAAGGTTTGAAAGAGTCAGGTGGTACAACGATCAAGATACATCAAAACAAGGTGCAGGTACATCTCCCTTCGTTAGGAACACAATGAGTCAGCAGCAAAGTAAATACATGTTAATTTAGCAGGAACTAAACAGGGATTACAATCTGAAAGAAAGCTAGCTCTGACTAAGGTGACCTAGGCTTAGAAGCCAGATGCAGATAGTTCCTCTTCAGTTTGTTGTTTTGGTTACAGACTGGGTGGGCCTAAGTAAGTTCCTCAACTATGTTGTTTTTCTGGGCTAGTGGAGGTTAGCCCCAGGGAACAATTGTTAAGCTAGTTCCTAGGAGTGATTCAGCTGCAAATCTAATATGGCCTGCCTTATGTTGACTAAGAATGAAAACTTCACCTGATCTTGCACTGGGATAGTGCTCATTCTGTAAGCTTTAATGCCCTACCCACAATGCTGGAGGCTAATAGTTTGAATGGCTTAAGATTCCAAGCCAGGGTTTGACTAGGACGTTGGAACATTGGTGAAGGTCAGAAAGCAATGTCCGAATTTTCTCTTGCTAGCTGTAAAGAAATGATATCTTGGTGAGTTCCTAGCACACAAGTACGAGGACATTTCTGGGCTACCTCTGAGTTTGGGGTGCCAGGTGACAATGTGGAGGCAGGAGACTGACTTTCCTTGAAGTTTATGCCTCAAATACCGCCGTCATGCAAAGTGTGCATGGCACCCTTCCCCTCCAATAGACAAACATTTTTGCTAGAACTACTTCATAGATCCCAGCAACTGACCCTGTTTGTCCACAGTGCTGGGCAGAACATTGTCACATCTTTAAGGCCAATGCTATAATGGACTTTTATGCTGGCCCTTTTCTTATTTCAATGACCTTTCTCCATGCAAATAGCCCTTAGTTTAGGCTTTGCTTTGGGGAGTACCTGAGCTGAGCCATGAATATGCTAATGTCATCACAATTTTATTAATGCATAAAACACACAAAGGCTCACAGCTCTGAAGCACACAAGTAAGAATGGCTACATCAGATTTTACCCTCCAAAGTAGGACCGCTATGCCTTAGAGATCACAGAAGACTTTTCTGCTGCCCTTTAGGCAAACTCAGTATTGTACACTATATTATTCTTAATCACTTTCAGAGTGGTCCTCATATCTTTCAGGAAACATGTTTGCACCAGTACTAGAAATGGAGAGAATATCATTGAGAAAATGGTACCTGCAATGTCTCCCTTGGAAGAGTTCCAGTGCATAGACAGCCAAGTTGTTACTTAACATTACCTACTACCAGGAGCAACAATCCCCAAAGATGTTAGTGCCTTGCATATTTCTCAGACATAAAGGTCACCAGGAAGGTCCAGCTTCTACAGGCCTAGATAGAATAATATGGAATAATGCTTTACTCACATAGAGAAGAGCCAGAACGTCCTGAAGCTTCTCCTTACCCCCTCCTGTCAGGATGCCTCACTCTGCAGGAATAATAGTTTTCACTCAGCCCTACCTCAGCTCATCCCCACTGGAAATATATCTCCAAGTGCAATTGACCAGGAATCATAAGACAAATACATTTAAACAGAGCAATGATTACATGTCAAGTCTAGAACAGGTTACTATCTCCAACAAAAATGCCCTCACACAGGCTGTATGGACTCATTATTTCTCTATAAGGAAGAGACCTATGCTCATGGCTTATTCCTATACAAACCAACAGGGGGAGAAAGGCTACACATGTGTGACTTCTGTCCTCAACTGAAATCCTCTGGTTTAAGATATGACTTTAATAAAAGGAAGTCCCATAAAAGACATGGATAAAGCCTGTCTTTGTGCTATATATTCTGTCTAGGTAAGCTTTTTCATAAAGGCCAGTGGCGATATTACTATTTATAAAGAGATCACCGCCCTTTCTGAGATTAAAAAGTTCTCTTATTTTCCCTAATTCCCTCCCACATCCTGGCAAGCCTTGATAACCTAATTCAAGGGGGACACTGAAATCTACCATCAAAGTTGATCAATGGCAGTCATTTCCCACATCCCAGGGAAATTAATTTTATAGATATCATCTTTTCCATTTTAAGCATTTCTGCCATGACTTTGCTGTAAATGGCTGATGTCCAGTGCTTCACTGGCTTCTGATAGAACCCAGCCTATGGGGATACCTGACTCAGTACACTTACAGTTATTGGTAATAGAATCTTGATTAGCTTTTGGAGATCTTCAAAGAGAGCATTCCTTTGGGAGGTTATGCCACTGGAAACTGAAACACTGCCTTGGTCGAGGGGCTTCTCCCATTACACAAGGACCCTGCCCCCACTCAATATCTATGATGCTGTTTTAAAGAATTCTCCCCAGGGCAAAAATGGGAACCAAAGTGGTAGAAACTGCAGAGTATGTTCAGGTTGACCTTGTACATCTTCTGACTTCAAACACTTCTCTTTGCTTGAGCATGGGGAGGCTTAAGAAAGCACCACCAAGAGGAGTGGAATGCAGCCCTCCAAGCCCTTCACAACTGATTTTCTGAAGATTATAGTTAACACTAGCCATATTCATGACCAAGTGGGTAATGCAATGGACGATGTCATAATAAGATGAAAATCAGGTGAACTCTGTAGCCTAAGGTTGCTTTAACCGATGAACTGATGTCTTTGGGTGAGAAAGTAAATGTCTTAAGCCTCAAGTTAGGTAAAAATAATACTTTGAAGGCCCACAAAACCCACTGTAAGATGCCCCACCAAACTGGCTAAATGAAGTGGATATTCTGTAAGACTGCAAAAACACCAGGATATCCAGGTGTAATGGCTAATCCTGCTTATCAGCTTAACACACTAAGGAAGAGGGAACTTCAATTCAGTTATTACCTCTATCACATTGGCCTGTGGATATGTCTATGGGGCATTGCTGATTGATGTAGAAGGGCCCAGCCCACCATGGGTGGTGCTATCCTTAGGCAGTTGTACCTCCTCAGTTGCATGAGAAAGCAACCCAAGCAAGCCAGTAAGCATTGTTCCTCTCTACTCTCTTCCTCATTTCCTGCCCCTAGGCTCCTGCTGTGATTTCCCTCAATGGTGGATTGTATGTAACCTATACACCAAATGAACTCTTTCTTCTCTGAGTTGCTTTTAGTCAGCAACAGAGAAGCAAAGTAGGACACCAGGGGATTGTCAAAATAAGCCTGGCTGGTGGACCCTTCTCAGCTACTAATACAAGCTCTGCAGTGAGTTGAGCTTTTGAAGTGTCCTGATTTCATTATCCTTTTCATTATAACCAGAGGCCTCTCTTCAAGCCAAATCCCAGAAGAAGAGTCAAGGAGAACTTCTTTATTTGAGTTGAGAAGGTGGAAGCCTGAGGCTCCTTTAACTCAAGTCTACTCCCTGCCTGACAAGGCCTTGACAAGGCTGGGCTAGCATGGGTGTATTTAGGCATATTTTGAAGTGAAGGCTTTAACCAGAGAAATGTGATATTTTCCAAAGAATATCCACCAGTCCTTCTATGTCAGAGTGGCCTCTGGCATGAGGATTACACTGCGATTTACTGAACTCTGCTCATCTATCTCCCTGGATTGCCTTTGACTGCCTGTCAACCCTGGAAATTATTTACCTCCCCAGAGTTTAAACTAATCCCTGGTTTTCTTCCTCTCGTTGCCACACTGCTCATTCACCTGTCAGATGGTGACTGTATTTCTTTTAGTTCTGAGAGCTCTATTTGCTTTGAACCCATCAGGTAGATTATATGGGCTGAGTACTTTAACTTGGAGAATTCCACAGATTCCTGCAACCATGGTAGGAACATGAATGTTGTTACTTCCATTTCTTCTTTTCAATAGTGTATGATAGTTGTATAAAACTGACCAACAGGACCAATCATCATATCCTCCATTTGTGGTATTGCATTGCATAGAGTGCATGGGGGCAGTGTTCTTATCACCCCCAGGAATATAAGAAGGGGTCTGGTGGAGATGGACAGAATCCCCAATAACTCCATCACAGGCAACATGTGTTACAGTATCGGGGAAACCTGCTAATTTTTCAATTGGGCACTGGGGGAGAGGTTGCTGTGTACTGCAGGATTGTGATGGATAAAGTGTGTGTAACATTTCAACCCTAGCCTGACAAAGCATGGGACATAGTGAGGTATCTAGATCATGAGAAGCACAGAGCAGAAATGGAAGGGTTAGGGGGCCCCATCTCTTTTTGGAGGTTTCTCTGGAGCTTCTTCCACTCCACCCAGTTGTAAACTGGAATTACTGGCCTGCTACTCCCCCTCCTAGTTTCCTGCTTTGCTCTGTCACATTGAGCACACAGCTGAAGATAAGTAAACATAGGATAAAGCTTCACTGTGTGGATCATTAGGTCTACACTCTTGTCTAAATTACAACGAAGGTCCTCTAAACAGACTATTGCATGCTGATATTAACATCCTGTATCTCATTCACCATTGGTAGCCTGATGACAGCCCAAAGTCTTCAGCATGATATAGGGGCCTTCATAATAATCATGTCACAGGTGTTTGCTGTGCTTATCTCTCTTTTCAGGGCCATTATCCTCCTCCCAGATAATTTTAACAGAGTTGAGCTGTTTGCATTCTCTAAAAAGGTACACACCCTCTCACTCTGTCTTTCAATGACTGCCTCCTCATCCTTGAGATGTCAATCTTGCCGTATTTTTTCTCCTCTAGGACCTCTCTGAATGGCCTTATAAGTAGCCATATATGTTGGAGAGACACTGACCTGCCAGGTAGGTTTTGAGAACACACATGCATTGCTTTCTAGTGAAACTGACACAGCCTATTCTTCCTTTGAGTACTAGGAAAAAAGCAGAAAAAAATAATCAAGAACCAAGGAACCCAAGAAGCCTGGTTCAAAGAGTCTGTCTGGATAGTGGCTTGTCTAATTTCACTAGACTAACTTCTACAGACTTCAGTGTGCCATTCAGTCCAGCTACTGTAATGGTTACATTAACAGGGGATGTTAATATTATTGTGCCGACTGCTCCCTGGATGCTCATGCTACCCTAAACAGACATCATTTTAAAATCTCAACCTTGGATAATTTTTTTGTTTTGTTTTATATGTAGGTATGAATGCCCTGTGGTTCACGTTTTCCCCTGCCTTTAGTGTTCACCCCTACTAGGGCCCTCTCACTCAACAGTGTCTCTTTTAATGCGTTGATTATTCCTCAGAACCACATACTGGTGCAACAGTCCCCTGCATTGCCCCAGTCCTAGTTTTATATTCTTTGCATTCACCAAGATGTGTTAAGGGTTATTTGCATAGATCACCATTCTGACTTTCAGAACTGAGCATACTTTGCTGTCCACAGGATAGTTGGTCTCCTTTGGGAGTTTTCAAGTGAAAAAAATCTACGCACACAAATGTGTGCTGGCAACTAGAAATCTCTATTTAGTATACAGGCTCTCTCAAGATGAAAGGGGTTTTATTTTATAATGAAATAATTAGATGATACTGAATTAAACCTATGTTGTACTCATCACAGGCCTTTGCTGGGTTTGTGTGCATTGTTAATGCGCTTGTCTAATTCAATTATGTCTCAAGTCCCTGATTGCTAAAGCTAATTAGACAATAAAAGTATAATTTATCGGTTGTATTTACAAAAAAATAGAGTTGAATCCTAGAAGGGGCATCTTACCTCTAATTGTGCTTTATGGACAATGAGACCCTTAAAAATCCTGAAAAGCATCCATTAAAATAAGATTGTGAGTTCAGTAACAGGTAGGGATCTAAACAAAGTTATATTAATATAAAGCATGTGTATGAAGACAAGCTATGATATCTTCTACTGACAATATGACTCCAGGCCCAGGTTCCTTTCTGTGACTACTGAACACCTGCAGTCCTTTGTTCAGCTGAATGAACTCAGTGAAGATGGAGATCATTACTCCCTTTGGGAATTTTCCTGTAAGAGTAAGACATTGTGATCTTAAGAAGGTTATGAGATATATATATATATTTACGGCCTCTTTGCTTCACACCTCTGCGACCTGCCCACATTGGTTGCAAAGACCGGATGTTCGCCTGGAGTTTGCGAA
The DNA here is from genome assembly GCF_008632895.1 of Mastomys coucha. Lineage (NCBI taxonomy): Eukaryota > Metazoa > Chordata > Mammalia > Rodentia > Muridae > Mastomys > Mastomys coucha. The sequence goes on from NW_022196896.1 coordinate 103,481,503, forward strand.
GTGTCTCCCATTTGCAAGGACACACAGCTGCTGCCTGGAAGAATGTGTGACTGGCTATCTCTTTGCAGCAGTCTGCCACCAAAGCATGCCTCAAGGAAATGTGAAATCTGGCAGTAAACTGTCGCCTTCTGGTGTCTGGATTTATGCAGAGAGTCAGGCACTTTCCTGCATTCCTCAGTAGCCCCACCAGCCTTTGGCTTGTCCTTCACCCGATTCTTCCTGTGACCTTAGATTCAAAGAGAATAAGGTTCTGTAATTGGGAATGACACGTCCTTCCCAGTTTTCAGATTCAGCTGAAATCCCAAGTCTCTATTCTCCAAGTATCGAGCATCTTGCTTTCATAAACTCTCATTAACCAGTTTACTATGTGCTCTGTGAAACCCTTACTCATGTGTGTAGCTTATCTTTCTTCATAGACCATGAGCTCCTTGATGGAAAACCACCATCTTATCCTGTTATGAAACCTTTTTTTTCCATAATCTCAGTGCTTTGCTCATAACAGGCATCCAAAACATCCCTTCAATGAATGAATTCATTAGCAGGATTCAATGGCTGACAACACATCTAAGCTCCATAGTAGAGCACTGCATGCTTCTCATGCAGGAATGTGTGCCCTGTTCACGAACAGGCCTGGGGCAGTGCCTGGGGTTCTGCATTTCCCGCTTCCAGGTGATCCCAATGCTATTGGCTCAATTTCTACTTTAGCATCAAGACCTTAGACAGAAAGAAAAAGCAAAGAAATAGATCTTTGCTTTTTGTTCTTTTACAGAGACATACCTAGATTACAATTCCGGCTGATGCAAATCTCAATATTTTAGAGACTTTGGAAAATATTCAATAGCCAATTAAGTGTCTAATATACAATAATAATACCGTGCACCGCAGAGTAATTCACTGAGGTGTTAATTTGCATGGGCCCTTGCTTATTTCTCATTCACTTGTTGGAGCAGAGTCAAGCCCATTCAAACTCTGTGTATCTCAGATTTCAAGAGGTAGGGGTAGGGAGGAAAGCTCCTGGAAGGCAACCAACCTCCCATCACCTTGGAAAGCTGAATGATTAAAAAGACCACATTAGGTATTATTTGAGCATTGGGGAAAGAAGGTAGGAAGAAAACAAGGAAAGAAGGAAGGAAAGAAGAAAGCAAAGCAGAGTGGAAAGAGAGAGAAAGGAGAGAGAGATGTGTGCCCTTAGATTGAGAGCAAAAGAAAGCTAGACTGTTATGCATGATGTGGGCATGGAAGGCACACGTTTCTAGGGTTATGTGGACCATACTATACAGGGTAGATTGGTGCTCAGAAGGTATTCCATTGCTTTAATACTCCACAACAACCTACTGTATCTACACAACCAATCCAATCACTAGACAAGGATCCAAAAGAATATTAAAAGGGAGGATAAATGACAGCAGTGCTTGAGAAAACATCCATCTAGCAGGTGAGTCTGGACACTGGGTTAAGTTCAAATGAGATGTTTACTGTCTAGCTAAGTGTGTGAGGCAAGATTCATACTTGATGAGAACTCTAAGTGATGAGTTTAAGATAAAATCAAACAAGGCAATCATTACTCCCCACCACACACACACACACACACACACACACACACACACACACACACACACACACAGACATCATCTGCTAGTTCCAAGAGTGTCAATGGCTTCCATTTCCATGCAGAATGCAACTCAGATCATTTGCAGGGACTATAGCCATCTGTGTTGTGTGTCTGAGCTGTTTGCAAAGGCACACTTGAATGTGGCTGGTCTGAATTTAGATACAAGATATGAGGCAAGAAGAGAATACTACAGAAGCAGCCAAGACAATGAATATAAACACCTGGACGATATGTTGTATAATAATTATGCATAGGAAGATGTTTGAGCTATACTGGGTTAAACTAATTCCACCTAGTTTCATATTTTCAAAAATGTAACTATTAGAAAACATAACATGACATTTACAGTTTACATTGGATAAATCCATTCCCCAGAAACTTTATTTACTGGACCTCACATCTCACCTCTTTTTTTTTCTGTTAGTCTCAGTGTCCCAGCAGTAGGGTCTTCCATGCAATGAAATTTACATCCATGGGATTATCATTGTGCCTGAAAGCTTTTACCCAGAGATCATTGTGTGGATCTGTCTTTTCCTTACTTCATTCAAGAAGATTCACTTTGAGGAGGCATTTTCTCTCTTCCTTTCTGAGCCCTCATCCTCCATTTCATCTGCTTTATTTAAAAAATACCTTTAAGATTTATATGTATTATTTTAAATTGTGTGTGTGTGTGCATGTGTGCATGTGTGTGTGTGTGTGTGTGTGTGTGTGTGTGTGTGTGTATACATGAGTTTGGTGCCTGCAGAGGTCAGAGGAATCAGACCCTCTGAGGCTAAAGTTATAGGAGATTGTGAGCCAACTAGTGTGGATACCTGGCCCTAACTTGGGTCCCCTGCAAGAACAGAGTGCATTCTTAACTGCTGGGCTCTTTCCAGCCTCCACATTACTATCATACAGCATCAGATTAGCAGTGAGATCCAAGAGTCTTGTCTGTTTCCTCCACCAACACTTTCAAATATGAAGAAGGGGCCTGGTGAAGAATAGACACATGTTAATATATATGGAGTTATCTATTCCAACTAGCTCTTGTGGTAGACTAGTTACTTCACTGAAAGCTTACTTCTTTGTGTTTAGCTATTATAATCCATTTATAAATAAATCCTATTATCTCAATTGTACACACAAAAAACAAGGCTTAGAAATATTCATGAAAATATCTTAATATGTTCTAAACACTTTAGACTTGTTTACTGGTTTCTAGGATGTGGACAATGTTATTGAACATTTTTATAGGACTGGAAACTGAGGCCTAATTAGTTATTTGTTTAAGGTCATATAACCAGGAAATAGTGGGGCTGGAAAACCAAGAGTTTGGTTCTGGAACCCTAACTCTCCTGCTTCTGGGTAGGTCCCCAATGTTTTTGCATGGAGAGTGGGCGGTAGTCAGGATCTGACTTCAGCACAATGCTCTCAACCTCAGATAATGCCAGGACCAGAACATCTCTTCCCCATGTAATAGCACAGTTTCCTGGTACTGCTAGCAATACTTACCTCTCTTCTGAAGTCTGTGTCCACTCCCTTCATTCATTATCTAAACAGCTTGAGACCTTGTCATGCTCCTTCTGCAGCCTGGCCTTCCCAGCCTTCCTCTGAGCACTGGGAGTGTCCTTCATTTTCCAAAATGGAAGCCCAAGAAGATCTTCTCTCTCATTCTTCTTGATCCATAGTCCCACCCAGGAATTCCCCCTTCTCAGCATTTTGCCTTCCCCTTCATTTCTTTAAATTTCTATTGTCACAGAGCTGGTCCAGGGTTTGATTTATGAAAAAGTGGACTGTAGGATTATCATCTTGATTTTTCTATTTGTTTATTGATCCTATATCCTCTTCTAAGAAGTCTGAGAAATCTTGGAAATTGATGCTTAATAAAATAATTTATTTTTTGGTTTAAAAGTATTGAAGGACTCAGTTTTCTTTAAGGGGTTGGCCATTGGGAATTTGACCAGGTTCCAGTGAGGATATGGGCAACACAAATTGGACTTCCTTTTTCTTCTTTTTTTGGAGGGTGTGGGGGTCATAAGGGGAGGGGCAACTTGGGAAGACTGGGAAGTGGGTGTGATCGTGGTCACGAGGTGAAATTCACAAATGATCGACAAAAATGTTATGCTGGAAAAAAATAAATCCACTCAGGTTAACAATAAAAAGAAAAGTTTGAATGTGCACTGTCTTACATAAAAAAGAAAGTCTTTTCAGGCTTGTTCAGTAACATTGTCAGTTAGGACTAACCTGTTTTCAAGCCATGCTTCTCCCATTTCCACATCTGACCTGCACTCAATCCCTTTACTTATGACCAGACATCTTTTGTCTGTTCCTGTTCTGCAATGTGGTTCTTGGCAGCCATTGCTGAACATCTCTGCCACATCCCATACAGTCCAGCTCATGTCAAACCTTTCTGCAAAGCTTTCTTTGAGCATGAAGTCTGTCGTCATCATACTGCCAAGCTTCAATGCCAAGTGGTGCTTATCTGATTTTCCTCGTGAAATCTCTTTGTGCCTTCCTCTGGGATTCCTGGCAAAATCCTTTTAATTTCTGTCTATTGCCATCTTCTTTGGTGGCGTGTATTCACTAAGGACTCCCTCCACTAAAAGTTACTTGGGGAGATTTGGATGATAGCTTAGTTAGTAAAGTGCTTACAAGGGGACCTGAGTTAGATTCACCATAACCTATATAAAAAGCACGCTTATGATCACAACCTAGGGTATATTCTTAGGTCTTTTTGTGGAGTTCTAGCCAGTGAGAGACTCTGTTTCAAACAGTGTGTATGTGTGTGGGGGGGAACAACTGAAGAACAACAACTGAGGTTAACCTCTGATCTCCATACACACATGCATATAGTTACATATGAACTTACACATGTACCTGCTCACGCTAACATTCACATAAGAATATCTTTAGAGTTATTCATATTTATACAAATCCAGAATAAGGAGAATTTGGAAGTCAACGTTCATATGTTAAGTTTGAGAAAAATTAATTTTGCAGATTTTTCATAGCTAATTATTTGTCGTGCTTCATATTTTATGCAAATAAATAATACTAAGAGGTAAGCTCACTTGTGGACACAGAAGAGAACTTGGAAATGGTCTTAGTAACTATTCAGTTTTACAAACTGTCAAAGCTCAGACTACATGGAAGCCAATGGGAAATCTAGAATTTTCGATGAAGATTTTCTAATTCCCAGGTTCTATCATAATCTACCTTTCTGAATTTAATCTGGAGAAGAAAAAAAAAAACTCCATTTGATTGATGGTGCATCGGAGATTGACTCATTTAATATGCTGTCTGGGACTTTTGACTGTAACTCTGCACCATTAATCACTTGTAGTCAGCATGAAGTTTACAGCCTGTGATGGTTTTTCACATACATTATCCAATTGATGATTCTCACAATTACCTTGGGATGCTGGTGTTGGCAAATGGTAAATCAGCAGTGAGATGGGACCAGGAGAACACAGGTACATACGAGGTTGCTGTGTAGGCATTTCTTGTCTGACAAGTTTATCTCTTCATGATAGATCAATAAAGACATCAGGTACCTACTTCCTGGGACTACATGGCCTTTGCCCATAAATGCCGAAGAGAAAACCAGCAGGCCACGTGACAGTTCCTGTACATAAAATGTTAAATAAATCACATCACATGCCAGTTCCTGGTTCATAGGGCAGGAGAAGAGAGAGATGAGAGCTAGGATTTGCATGAGATTTGAGCAGGACCTGGGAGCTCAGGCAGGATTTACATAACAATGAGGTCCAAATCACACAGGTGCACCCATCCTTTTCTTTTCCTGTATAATCTACACTTTATAAAACACTTTAATATTCACTTTTCCATTTAATCCTTTTGAGATCCCCAACCTTTAAATGGGCAGTCCTCCTGGGGCTGAGAGAACCAGTATAACCTCTCAGTGAGTATTACCCATTCTAGAGAAAATTATTTGGAATATAAACTCCTTCTATTAGGCTGAAAATTAAATTCTCAAAAAGTAGGGCATAGATGAGCAGCGGGTGGGGATAGCCCTGAATAATGTCACTCAGAGTCCCTTGTCTGTACTTTGTCACTCTGAGGCAGCCATCGCCTACAGATGCCAGCTCCTCCAGAATCCAAGTGTGCTAACTGTATAGTAAACTGGTGTCAGGTCACAAAGTATCAAGTTAATGGGCAGAACAGCCCCTGCATTTTTTTTATTGTCACAGACTCTTCCCTTGTGCTTTACCGTATAGCTATGACAAAACACCCTACAGAACATCATAGCATTGAGGATATGAGACAAAGGAGGTTCTTGAATTCATGCCAAGAAATCAGAGAGAGCATGTGGGGAATGGGGATTGGTAGATATAGCCTTCAAAGACATGTCCTCGTTAATTTTCTTCCTCCAGCTAGGACCCATTGCTTAAAGTTTCAAGAATATTCCAAAAGAGTTTTACTACCCGGAGAAGACTAAACATTCAACTTCTGAGCTTACGGAGGAAACAGGGAATATTGAAAGCATAATGTTACTGGATAGAAATATCAGGAAAGGTGAGGTGTCATGGGGCAATTTCATGACTTGAGTATTTAAAAAAAGACTTCAAAAAGATTATTAAAGAAGTTAAACATCCTTTCTAAAACTAGAGGAAGTTTAGACTCATTTGGTAATGGTTATAACCCACCTATTTTTCTTTTTATAGTGCTTAAAGTGCTAGTACAGATTTTCTGCCTCATAGCCACAGTAGAGTGCTAAAGAAAATAAATATAATTCTTCATTATTATATTTTAAATTCCCACTGACTTTATCGCTGACCTTTACTGACTCATAAGCTATGTGTACTCTCCCCTTCTACATTTCTGGGACTGTTCATGTTGACACAGACATTAGATGGCTAGCATTAGGACTAGCTTCTATAGTTGTAGAGTGAAAGTAGAGTTTTCCATTCATTCTCTAGTATAACATAAGTAAGAAAGAGACACAGTCTACTGAGTGGAGTACAAATGCAGATACAGAGCCAGGAACATAGAAACAGATAGGACAGGGAACTAGAAACATAGACCTGGATAGAGAGAGGCAGAGATGTAGTATGTAGAACCTTGAAGCATATTTCACCACATTCCACCATTTGCTCAGGCACTTACATTAGTGGTGGTCTTAGTTAGGTTCAAAGGTGATGCCTTCAATTCCAAAAGAACACTTCTTGGTAGTACAATATTTGGAGAACTGTCATTTAAAAAGATGATTCTTGGTCAGAAGAAATGAGAGGAAGAAAAAAGGAGAGAGAGAGAGAGAGAGAGAGAGAGAGAGAGAGAGAGAGAGAGAGAGAGAGAGAGAGAGAGAGAGAGAGAGAGAGAGAGAGAAAGAGAGAGAGAGAGATACAGAGAGACACACAGAGAGAGACAGAGAAAGAGAGAGAGAGTCAGAGAGACACAGAGAGAGAACAAATGAATGAGACTCCACTGTTTATTAAGGATGATGCATTGACGTTAGAATCCAGGATACTGTGACTTGAATTTTTTTCCTATTGTGTGACATTAAATGTGTGTGTACAGCTACCAGGGAGGTAGGTGCATTCCAACATCTGCTGTGCTTCAGACCTGGGTCCTTGTGCCTTCTGGGCACATCACTTGTTCTAGGTGCTGCTGCTGAATGCCTGTCCCTGTTTGCACTCCGCTGGACATGGGAACCGATAGATCCTTGATAGTTAGTTAGTGTTTTCATTTAGCTGCTGATGTTTTAGATAATCTCCTGTTCTTCCAAGTTTCTCTCTTGAAATACTATCCATCCCCATGCCCCACACTTTCCCTAGAGGTTTGACAATACTTAGAAATGGTTTTGAAGGTTTTCAGAAGAACTGGAGGCTCAGTGATTGATTCTATGTAAAAACCAAAACCAAAAACAAAAACAGAGCAACTATATTTACAGCATAGCTAAATACATGATTGTGAATTTGTCAACCATAAATTAAAGATATATTAAATTTAAAAAATAAATAAATAAAAGGATGAGTCATAATACCTAATTATGAATTGAAAAGAGCACTCTTTATTAATAACTTACCATGGAGTGGTTTTTGCTTCCAGCATGAACCACTTGATGAGTGTGGGCTTATCTCCTTTAGGGATACTGGTGTTTCCAGACCTCAGCTAAGACTTTGGTTCCAAAGGGACTCCACTACTAGAACGCTGAGCAGCAATTTACCAAAGAGGACATCAGTGCCTTGTAAGAGTCAATGAAGCTTCTCAAGTGCCTCTCCCCATCTCACTGGAGTAGTAGGAGTTTATGCTTCCTTATAAATGTCATGCTCAGACAAGATCTAAAATTCCTCTTCATGCTGTCCTGATGACACTCATACTACATTATTATTACTGTTTTAAATGGAAGACAATGGAATTCTAGATAAACACCATAGAGTATTTTTAAGAATAAAGTAGTCAAGAAATTCTACTAAACAATATTAGAATTTTAATTTCAGAACCCCCAAATTATTTGGAAACATTTTATATATGTTTTTTTTAACTTTTATTGCATTATCAGAAAAGTTACATGATTTCAATTTATCTGAATTTGTTAACATTTAAAAACATGTTTTACTTAAATAAAATTGAATCACATTCTTTTTCCCTTTTGTACCACCGCTCCTCCCATGGACCCCCTTCAATACCTATGTTTTTTGTCATATTCCTTAAAATTTATAAAATATTATAAAAATAAAAATAAGTATTATAAAAGTTGTT
>NW_022196896.1:103492358-103497351 GCF_008632895.1 Mastomys coucha
TGGGACTGGCTGTGGAGCTTGCGCCCAAGGTCTGCTCTGGACCCCAGCCCAGACAGACCAGAAGGAACTGGTCCCGATGGTCCCAGTTACTCCCAGTGTTCCCGATGGTCCCAGTTACTCCCAGTATTGGAACAGATGTTGGTTCCTGCTCACCTTGATCCTGGGTGTGTCAGAGATCCTGGGAGTGGAGCTTCTTCTGGGTGTTGTGGAACTGGCTGGGAGCTTGCTCCCAAGGTCTCTGATCCTGGGTGTGTCAGCACACCTCTCATTTTATATATGTTTGAGAATGTTTTTGTATCATTTAAATTCGCGTGCTATGAATATATAGAATGTATGCAGTATGGGGAAATTATTGGTTTAAATTACACTTTTGTGTCCTAGGACTTCATAGAATTGTCTTTCAGACAGAAAAGTGAAAATGGCTTTCAATCCCTTTCTTAGTTCACTAGTCAAATGTGCTGGACACACACTATGTGCAAAGGCTTGTGATCAAAAGTTCCCTTTTCTAGTCTGAAAGCAAAGAAACAACCATACACAACAAGTACATAGAGTTTGTGGTAATGGACAAACCTATGCCATGCTTAAGTCATTGTTAGGTTAGGGGATAGGGACATGGGAAGACTTTGATGGAATGTCTTCATCTTACTACTGTCATTGTTAGCACAAGAAACATAGCTCTGCTCTCAACAGGAATGATAGATAGTTTATTTTGAACAAATATAAGTGATCATGGCCAGGGAATACAGATTTATGTTACCCCATATTGTAACACAGTAGTAGTTTTATGATGTTTTTACAATCATGGAACAAAAAAAATCATAAATCAATACACTTTTCAAATACATTGAGGGAAACATCAGAGGCATAGGTTGACAGCATGGCAGGGAAGTTTTGCTATAGGTCTCAGATGCTGTCTGATGGCATCCTTAGCCTTTCAGATGATGGGAATGAGGGTAGGTTCATACATTCCGAAAAGTTCTACCTGAGAGATGCAAGGATGTTGGGTCACATACAGGGTTGGGCAACAAAGTGGCCTAAAGTTGACTCTAGATGCCTTGGCTCTGGACCTATAACATTCCAATGTCTCTACATCATGGAGGTTATAATGAGTCAATCAGCGCTTGTAGTTGCAGCTTGTTTCTAGAAACTTCCCTTCCCAAATCTACATGGTGCTTCACTGATCCACATACTCTGCTCTGACCCACAGAAATGCCAAACATAAACAGAGAGAAGTTGTCATAAGGGATGAGCAACCTACCTTAAGCAAAATATCTTTTCCTATTTAGGTCTACCCTCATTGAAGGTCCCTATTGTCTGTTCTTGTCTACCTTTCTGAGGAAGTCATACTTTTATTTTGTTCTCAAGATGCCCAATGATTCTGGCCTTATGTTATACTTCTGCAACCGTGTGGGTGGCTGTCATCACAGTCTAACTATATAAGAAAGGGGTTGTTATTTACTGAGCCCCCCAGGGACACAGCAACATAGAGACAACAGTAAAAAACCCAAAGCCACTAAAATGGTGAAAAGTTCTCTCTATTTTCAGTCTTAGGGACAATGGGTAAATTGCTTGATACCTCTGGGGCCCAATGTTCCTGTTTCTACTGATAGAATTGAGTATGAACAACATTTGCTTCACAAGATCTTTGAGACTCAGATCTGAGGAAGTGTGTCTAATAGGCCTAGCCCAACTATAGTGACAAGTTATTAAAAAGATGTTATTCTTCATTGATACTTTGAGAATCGGTACTTACATTAAAAATGAGCCCAGAGTAGATATCTGGCTTTCAAGAAATCTACCAACATTCAAGAGACAAACAACCAAAGAGAGAGAGGCCAGATTACCTATTAAAAAAAGAACTCTGGCCTAGAACCTTCCATTAGCCAAGGAAACCAATAGTAACCAGTGGAAAAAGACAATTGTGCCTTAAACACTCCAGGAAGCCACAGTTGCCTCAACAGCCTGATTTGATTAATAACTAGCAACCTTCTCAACATTCACAAGCTTCAATCTTAGGAACAATCGGGAAAGCCAAATACACAGCCTTCATGGATCATGTGGGCTATCCCACATCTCCTCAGCATGAACTGTGAATCCAGCTCAATGGCCTACATCAATACATATTTGAGTACTTCTCTTTTCTCTACTCAAAGCCTTTCCCATTCCAATGTCCACCAGTACATCTTTACCAAAACCCATTCTGGTTGTTTTAGCCCTTATATAACAAGCTCTAATAACAATCTCTTCTTGGTACCATTTATGTGGTCTCAATTTATTACCCTTTCCCAGCATACAATAAGGAGATACTGGATCTATTCTTGGTTCAACAGTCTAGGCCCAGCACCTCCCATAATGTCTGCTTCTCAGACACACCAATGATGGACATCCCTATCTTCAAAGCCTATCAATCTCTCTTCTGAACTAGTGAGGTACTGGGAACCGTGACAAAAGGACTTTTCCCATCATAAGAGGCCAACCAAGTGAATGGATATGTAACAGTCCAGCTCTTCTGCTGCTCATGCAGACTTCTTGAATCACAAAGCTCTGGCAGCCAACAAGCCCTTCTTCACAGCATTAAGAAAGCAGAGGTGCATACTGACAAGGTGTTTCTGAGGGTTTAATGAGAGCCTGTGAGTGAAAGAATTCAACAAGGGTGTGGGAAATGAAAGAGAATCTCTTCTTTGTATGCTTCATGGCCTTGTTTATGTTCTTTCTATGGCATGTAACTGTGAAAATAGATAGCACAGAAAAAAGTTATCAACTTTGCACGGCTATCTATCCATCAGCTATTACTGCTGAAGGGAAATAACCTTTCAGGTTTTCACATTTGATTTGAATATTCCTTATTGGGTTTATTTTTATCCATTCAACAATAGATAACATTGACATTAATGAAATGAACTTTTGATACATAAAGGGCATGGTTGTCTAATTTGAATTTGAACATGGTTCCTTTAGTTTTAAAATACATAGTTGAATCTTTATTTGCAAGACATTACACTATGTATGGGGGCGTGTTATAAGGACTATGAGGTTGATTCTCTCTCGGGGATTAGCCCATGTAAAGGAGCTCACAAAACCCCTCAGGTATAGGCAGCCAATCCTTCGGATTTTGGGTGTCATCATTCCTTGCGTGGATGTGAATGTAAATTTCTGCCTGTCAGAAGGTACCCTGCCTTCGTAGTTTCAGTCATTACACATTTCCTGCCATTCTCTGTTCTGAATCCACATCAATTTCTGATTCTGTTTGGCTTCGCACAGGGGTTTGCATATACAGTGATCATGGGAAATGGAGCTACTTAGGATTTCTAATGATGGCTTCTTGTGGCTAATAAGTAAGGAGACTTCTGGTTATAGTATGACTTTGCAAAACAAATGACAAGAGAGGGAAGGCTAGAGGCAAACATCTCATTTCCTGTACCTTTTTCTAGCTTGTCATTCTGGTTACTCCTTGAAATTCAGGAGCTTGATGGAAGCTTCTGTCAGTGATTTTGGATCTTATACTTACTGGGTCCCTCTGGATGTTCTAACAGTTAAATAGCTTTCTAGGTAGGACATTAGACCTTGGGACATAGGGACCAGGTGTTGAGATGAAAAACCCCAGTCCTCTTACTGGAACTGAGGGCTGATGTTGGGGCAGACCCAAAATATGCATTCCTCAAGTTGAATTCCTATAGCTTGGCTGTATTATATCAACTCCATGACCGCTTCAGTAAATGACAGGTTTATTACTGAAAGTGCTCCCTCTTACAACATATAAATGGTCAAACCATATGCATAACGCAAAGAGATGGGCATAATCTTCTACAGCATAGGAAAAAAGAAAATGATGCCAACACAAACCACTCTGTGAGACTTTATGCTTTGACACCCTTGGGATTAATGGGTTGTTACAGGTGAAACTGCAATAATGGCTTCCTTCTGGGCTTGTCAATAAGTCTTCTTGGATGAGGTCCCATCATCGTGCATGGCACTGAATTCTACATGAGAAGTACTTATGTTCGAAGATAGTATATTGCAATAGTGTCCATTTTTAACTCCATTCAAATGAGTAAATATATAGCTATGCATGACCCTCTTTTTCTACTATATGCCAAAACTTGACCTATGAAAAATTTAAACAACATCAGTATCCTTCTGTTTTCTGGAGTAGGTTTGCATAGTTGAGATGAGCAGTTGACTACAGGTTAACAAACACTATGGTGTGTTCAGTGATTTGGGCTGTGTGGGTAGCAATGGGCATGTGTATCTTATAAAGCAGCCTTGTAAGTATTGTGTGAGTGTTTTTTTAATTTCTTCATTACAAAAAAAGAGATAGTTGCTTTAAAAAAGATTTTATTTACTTGTTTATTTTATGCACATCTGTGTTTTGTCTGCACGCCAGACAAGATCAGAGAGGATCAGATTCCACGGAACTGTAGCAACAGATGGTTGGGACCTGTCCTGTGAGAAATGAACTCAGGACCCTGGAAGAGTAGCTAGAGTTCTTAACCCCTGAGCCATCTCTCCAGCTCCATGATAGATACTTTTATAACTGGAAGATTAATCAACCTTCACTTTCCCAACGATATACAACGACTGAGTGTTGGGATAAGGATTTCAGTCCAAGGCTTTCAGACTTTGTGTCTAAGATCTTGGCTGCTTCTCTGTGCTGCTATGTTTCCATATATGAACTTGAATGACATCTCTGATCTCATCTGCATCAAGTCTCCATACTAAGGAAAGAAAACACTAAGCCAGACTCGACTAAGCTAAATCACCAAATATTTCCTGAACATGTAGAATATTGTCAAAGACCCAATGAAATACATGTCATTTTGCCTCAACATTTTTTTTTCCTAGCACGAAAATCTGTTGGCTCACAACTGCCTGCTGTAACTCCAGCTTCAGGGAGTCTGATGCCCTTTTCTGACCCCTCGAGGGCACGCACGCACATGCATATGAAGATACTAACATAGAATCATGCATACTTACATATAATTTTTTTTTTTTT
>NW_022196896.1:103497603-103516511 GCF_008632895.1 Mastomys coucha
CCATTATAGATGGTTGTGAACCACCATGTGGTTATTGGGAATTGAACTCAGGACCCTGGAAGAGCAGTCAGTGCTCTTAACCTCTGAGCCATCTCTCTAGCCCTTGCCTCAACATTTTTAAAAATATAGAATCAGAAGGAAAGAAAAGAAGCAACACAAAACATGAGCAAACAAAAGAGTTAATAGAATTCATGGGGTAAGACGATGTCTGAGCTACAGAATTAAAATACTCGAGGTCAACTGTCACTGCAGCATGAAGTGACAAGCAGACTTAGATTCAGAGACATTTGATATAAGAGAATGCCTTTGTTATTTGTATAGCTGACTTCACAATATGGGTATATTAAATGTCTGCTCATTCAATCAATCAATATTCTCTTTCTTTCTTTCTTTCTTTCTTTCTTTCTTTCTTTCTTTCTTTCTTTCTTCTTTCTTTCTTCCTTCCTTCTTTCCTTCCTTCCTCCCTTCCTTACCTTCTCTCTCTCTCCTCTCTCTCCTCTCTCCTCTCTCCTCTCTCTCTCTCTCTCTCTCTCTCTCTCTCTCTCTCTCTCTCTTCCTTTCTTGACAAGGTCTTTCACAAAATCTAAAGCTCAGTATGAATCTGAGATCTACCACCTGTCTCCTCACTCCAGCCCTGAGGTTTCAAATAAGCAACCATGTCTGACCTTGCATGGACGTCCAAACTCCAGATCTTCATGCTTGCATATAAATCCCTTAACTACCTTCAAGTCATCTCTCCAGCCCCCAACCAATGTCTTGAGTGCTTTGAGGCCCATGTTGAGACATCCTTCTGTTGTCATGACAAATAGGTAAGAATTTAGTGGGTAGAAGTCACACACTACAAAGGGAGCCAGGCCCATTCTGACATAAGCCTCTCTTTCAGCATTCCCAGCCTCAAGATGAAATGCTCTGGTTGAACACCACTGAACAGAAGTTAGAGGCTTTCCATTCTAATCCAGCTCCTGGCTGAGGCTCATTAGGTTGAGGGAATTCAACAGTTATACTTCCTGCTCTGCACAGTAACAAGGAAAGCCTAATTAGAGAGCAAAGGGTAGAAGTCTAGCAGCTTTAATAAATATGATGTGCTGAATGCATTATCTCTTTGGCAGAAAACAAATTATGGAGCAATCTCCAGTATTCAGACAGTCTAACTCATGGCGGCTCATTTAACGAAACCCTTTAACCCAGCATTTTGAGACTATAAAGCACATTCTAACAAATACAACTGTGTTTTTTTTTCCCCCACAATGTAGAGAGACCTTTGGGAGATGGGATTTTTTTGTGGGGGGGGGAATATAATGAGAACATTAGAATATGTTTTGAAGATAAATTAGTTTGTAAGTACTATTCTAGAAGTATGATGTTACTGAATAACGGAGAAGACAACTATTCAAATTATTTATTTCTGGAACAAGTGGAAAAATTCCCACTAGTCTTTATTTTAGAAACTCAGTTGATCTCCAGCCATCCCCCAGTCAAAACCCTTCAGTTAGCTACTACAGTGATCAGAAACTTAGTGTTTAGTCTTCCCTCCACAGTTCCTCCATATCTACCTAGACAAGGCTGCCAGTGTGAGTATGCCAATAACGAGCTGTAGCTGTGTAAATGCCTTCTGAGAGCTTCCAAGAGCAGTGTGCTCTTCCAAGGTCCTTGTGTGGACCATTCTTCCCCATAATTCCACTTCAGTGATGCTTCTCTGTACTCTTCTCTGGCTACCCTCTAGTCAAGGCTGGTCCAACACATTTTCTTTTACCCTACCTTTTTTTTCTCCACAACACTTTTAAACATATGGATCTCACTCAGTCAATCATTTGTGACCTTCTGTCCAGTTACAATGGGCATTCCAACCAGTCTTACCTGGCTCCATCATGTTCTATCTCCATTCAGGAACAAAACCCAACAAATACCAGGTGAGCAGCATGCTGATATAAATGTGGGAAATATGAACAACATAAATGGGGGAACTTAGGTACATTTGAATCACAGAGCCATGATTATTTTGAAAATCATTTAACTTTATAGTATGCACTTCAGAAGTTACATGTTATTCATTTACTTAGGAAAAAGAAGTTACACATGCTTATGCTACAGTGATGATTCTTGGTGTTGTGCAATTATTAATTTCCCCTGAAACACTAAAAATGACAAGAGTGTACTATTCTTCTTTTTGCTAGTGAGAAAGCTAATGCCCAGAATGCCCCATATACTTGTTCAAGTCAGGGTATAGCAGAAAAAAAAAAAGGATAAACCCCAAATTAGAATGCAAAGATTTATTTGTTTTCTAAGCCCTGGATTTATTGCCCCTCAATTTTATTCTAGCTAGAAATACACAAGATAAATGATAAATGAATAGTCCCTACATATCTCAATGACTTTGTAAAAAGAATAATTATTAGATTTTCTTTGAATTATTAGCTTTCCAAAGTATGTATTCCCATTTTTATAAGCAAAATGATCATTCTCTTGCCCTTCATTATAATATATGCAAATTAAAAGTGAATCCAATTTGAACAATTTTTGCCAAGTTGCATTATTAAAGTGACCTTCAACGACTGAAAGACAGTCAACTGTCCACATTAAAGAGTAGTTACTATGCAGTTCATTATTTATATCGTTGTTATAAACTGAAACCCTGCACTAATAGTGTGCTTGATATTCAAAGCACATTTGTCTGTGTTATGTAAAATACAATGTTTCCCATTATGCTATTATGCCACACTAATGTTCCCGAGGAAAGTGAAGAGCTACTTCTGAAGTGATGGACTCCAACTCCAGGTGCCTCTTCTCCATGTTAGAGTATTATTTTCCTCAGATCTCCCATTGTATTGCTACCATGGAAGTGCCGTGCTTCAGGAATCATGAATTGGCTCTTCTAGTTATTCAAGAAAGTTTTACTGAGTTCTGCCTGTTCACTAGATTCTATGGATAAATGTTGATAAGAAAGCAAAATTTCTACCTTTATCTCTTTGGGAAGTGTCTGGGGTCTAGAATTGAAGGCACATAAGCAAGTCACTCTGGGTACAGCAGCAGAAAGGGTTGGGACTTTTTTTTTATTAGATATTTTCTTTATTTACATGTCTTATGATATCTCCTTTCCCAGTTTCCCCTCTGAAAAAAGAAAAAAAAAAAACTCCTATTCCCTCTCCTCTCCCCCTGTTCAACAACCCATCCTCTCCTGCTTCCTGGCCTTGGCATTCCCCTACACTGGGGCATAGAACCTTCACAGGACCAAGGGCCTCTCCTCCCATTGATGACTTGACCATCCTCTGCTATACATATGCTGCTGGAGCCATTAGTCCCACCATGTGTACTCTTTGGTTGGTGGGTGAGACCCTGCGAGCTCTGAGGGTACTAGTTAGTTCATATTGTTGTTCGTCCTAAGGGCTGCAAACCCTTCAGCTCCTTGAGTCCTTTCTCTAGCTTCTTCATTGGGGACTCTGTGCTCAGTCCAATGGACGGTTGTGAGCCTCCAGTTCTGTATTAGTCGGGTACTATCAGAGCCTCTCAGGAGACAGCTATATCAGGCTCCTGTCAGCCAGCACTTGCTGGCATCCACAATAGTGTCTGGGTTTGGTGATTGAATATGAGGATTCCCAGGTGGGGCAGTCTCTGGATTGTCCTTCCTTCAGTCTCTGCTCCACAGTTTGTCTCTGCAACTCCTTCCATGGGTATTTTGTTCCCCCTTTTAAGAAGGAATGAAGTATCCACATTTTGGTCTTCCTTCTTCTTGAGTTTCTTGTGCAAATCAAAACAACACTAAGATTCCACCTTACACCAGTTAGAATGGCTAAGATCAAAACTCAGGTGACAGCAGATGCTGGCGAAGATGTGGAGAAAGAGGAGCACTCCTCCATTGTTGGTGGGATTGTAAGCTGGTACAACAACTCTGGAAATCAGTCTGGCGGTTTCTCAGAAAATTGGACATAGTATTTATTACCTGAGGACCCAGCTATACCACTCCTGGGCATGTACCCCCAAAATTCTCCAACATATAACAAAGACACATGGTCCACCATGTTCATAGCAGCCTTATTTATAATAGCCAGAAACAGGAAACAACCCAGATGCCCCTCAACAGAAGAATGGATACGGAAAATGTGGTACATCTACACAGTGGAGTACTACTCAGCTATTAAAAACAATGAATTTATGAAATTCTTGGGGAAATGGATGGATCTGGAGAATATCATCCTGAGTGAGGTAACCCAATCACAAAAGAGCACACATGGTATACACTCTCTGATAAATGGATATTATCCCAGAAGCTTGGGTTAGGACATTTGTAACTCATGTGTCCATCCAGCCTGGCAAGAGTGGCATAAGATGTTATCTAGATGAAATTTTAGACATGGTAACATATCTGATAATATATACAACCTGAATAGTAGTAACTAGCCAGTTGAAGAGGTGACTATCAACCCTAAATAAGAACATCAAGAACTGAAACAACACACTCATCAAACAGGAAAAAAAATCGAGACCTAAAGAAACGATAAATCTCTAGTGACTTGAACAGAGCTGATGCTAAAGCATGACATATAAACAAATGTGTTAAGATCATGTAAATAAGGACCCCATGCCTTAGACTATGGACTATGCCCATTTTCCTCGCACCCAGGGCTCACCTACTCAGACTGGGTCCCAGGAATATGAGGTCTGAATATCATGAGTGGAGTCAACCCATCTATCTAATGGTGATAAAGTTTCCATAAATTACTGGCTTTGGCTGAGTGGCCATCACTCTTGAGCTGTTAGATTGTTTCCACCACAAGCTGGCAGTCCTAGTCTGAACCTACTATAAATCTTAGTAAAATGATTAGAAACCAGTGGTTCTACCTTAAAATCTGCAAATACCCTGCTTTTTCTCCAAAGACTAGATACTGTCAAACGTTCTTTTTATAACTCCAGATGCTAAAGGCCTTTTGGGGTGATGGTTCCTGCTCAAGATTCCTGGTGCATTTTCAGATTGTATCTTTCCAGTCTTGCTTTTTGAAGAGACAGCTTTTGAAATACTCACCTTTTCTCCCTTTCTTCTTCCTCATGACACATACTCATTACGTGCTCACATTACTCCAACACTCTGAAGCACTCACCTTTTAGGAAATGAATATTAATAACAACTGCAACTGCATGTGAAATGAAACTTATTTTGTCATCTCATAGATGTCTGAGTCCCGAGGATTCAAAATCTAGGAGGATGCTGAATGCTGAGATGTAAGACTTGCTGAATGTTGGTACAAACTTTAATTATGGTGGCCCATGGAACTTATCCCAACTTAGGACAAATATAACAGTGAAAGGGATGACTATAAATAGCTGTACTAGATAGCCAAGAGGCAAATTTTAGAAGACATAATTGGTTTATCCTTAGATACAACACCTCCCTCCAGACAAAATGAAAGTCAAAAGCTAGAAAGTGGGTTGCTAGCCACCTCAAGCTAGATGAGGTGTGTGTGGAGGGGTGGACACAAGAGGGATCAGAATATTTTTTCCTTGACCCTTGGGTTATTGTTGAGAGAAAAGAACCATCATTGAAATAAAAACCACCCCAAAGATATGGCCACATCCTAATTACCAGAACTCATGAATATGGTTTCATTTAGAAAAAGATTCTTCAGGCAGAGGCAGGTGGATTTCTGAGTTCAAGGCCAGCCTGGTCTACAGAGTGAGTTCCAGGACAGCCAGGGCTACTCAGAGAAACCCTGTCTTGAAAAAAAAACAAACAAACCCCAAAACCCTAAAAAACAAACAAACAAACAAAAAAGATTCTCTGCTGCTGTAATTCAGGATCCAATGATGACATCCCAGGTTACCCAGGTAGGACTAAGTCTAATAGTGTATGTCATTATAAGAGATGATAGTAGAGATGTGGAAAAGTCTGTAAAGATACAGGCGAAGACTGGAGTCATAAGGCATGGGAGGCCTAGATCCACCAGGAAGCCTATGAGAAGAGGAAACACTCTCCGCTTGATTCCCTAGTGGACCTGAATTCTACCTACAATCAGCAAAGTAAGGATGTGTTTCTTTGCTTTAAGTTACCAAGTTTGTGTGGTCTATGGTTGACCACTGAAACCAATACACAGCCTATCCCCAACTAGGGTACATAGACATTCTTATTATAATTAAGTACACTGTAGCTGTCTTCAGACGCACCAGAAGAGGGTGGTCAGATCTCATTACGGGTGGTTGTGAGCCACCATGTGGTTGCTGGGATTTGAACTCATGACCTTTGGAAGAGCAGTCAGTGCTCTTACCCGCTGAGCCATCTCACCAGCCAGTACATAGACATTCTTGAGATACGATTGTCCCTCTGTGTGATAAGAGAAAGAGAGAAGGCCACATTCAGATGCACCTGCACTTCTGAATGGAACAGGCCAAGGGTTCGTGTTTTCTCTGGATTGAATGGGTACTTCTGGAGAAAGATTGATTGGCTAGATTTCTCAGTAGGTAACCAATCCTAACAGGTCTAAGTTCAGGGATGAAGGAATCCCTGGCATTTGTTCTAAGGGCCAGACTTGAAATATATTAGTTGTCTATGATCAAGTGACTAATTATCTTAAAAGTTAACAGCATGGGATAGCAAATATTTACCATCTTATATAACTCTTAATGGCAGAAATCAGGGATGAGTAATTCTGGTCCAGAATCTTAGGGGGCTGCAATGGATATGTGTGTTGTGCTATAGTCGTCTGAAGACATGGTTAGAACTGTAGGGTCTGGATCCAGGCTCACGCATAGGCTCATAGAGAGAGTTTCAGCTCTCAATCTTGTGTTCCCTTAATAGAGTTGCTTACAACACAGCAGCTGGCTTCCCCTGGAGCAAATTGAGAGGGAGAATGAGAAAGAGGATGCAGTACATTTTATACCCCAACCTCAGAAGTGATATACCACCATTCCCTCAGCTCTGATGTCATGTGAGACTACACTGAAGTGCATAACAGACCATGGAAATGATCAGATGGGTTCTATCTGGCTGTCTAGCATGGTAGAGAGAACAAAGAAGTAAAAAGGAGAGGAGGAGAGAGGAGGGGAAATGGGGAAGGGGAGGGGAGGGGAGGGAAGGTGAAAAAAGGGGAGGGGAGAGGACTTTAGTTTGTAAGAGTCATGGGTGGCTTTCCAGACAGTTTAAAGATATCACAAAAAGGAGACATTAGAGCCTGGTATGACAAAGGACAGAGGACATTTTAACAACACAGAGATCTTCACAGATGGCACCTGGGTAAGTCAGTATAGATGAAGGTATAAAGACATCTAGATATTGATAGACATCCCTGGCCAGAGATCCCCATCACTCAGAAGGCTAAGACAGAGATTATTGGAGTTCAGGAATTTTAAGCCAATCTGGGAAACAAGGAAAGATAAAATCTTTTTTTAAAGTAAGTAAATGTCCAAAAGACTGGTAATGTGTCTCATTACTGTTAGTTAAAAATGCACCTTTTAAGGAGGTGCAAGCTGATGGAAGGGAGAACCACAGCTTCTAGGGGGAAACTGAAGCTTTGGTTTATGTTGCTTAGCTATCACTTGAAGAGTCTTATTGGTGTGCATATTAATTTTCTAGTCCCTGTGACAAACACCTGAGCAAAGTGACTGAAGTGAGGAAAACTTTATCTTTTTCAGCTCCTGGTCTCTGTGGTTGTAATTTATCATGATGGTCAGGGCATGAGAGAAGAGCTGCTCATAGCATGGTGGCCAGGAAGGAGAGGGAGAGAGAGAGACAGAGACATAGACAGAGACTCAGACAGAGACACAGAGACACAGAGAGACAGAGGCACAGAGAGACAGAGACAGTCAGAGAGACAGAGGCAGAGACAGAGAGAGACACAGAGACACAGACAGAGAAAGGGACGGCAAGAGAAGAAACTGTGCTATCAGGCTTTTCCTTTCTCCTTTTCCTGCTATGTGGGCCCCTAGCCTATAGGGCAGGTCTTCCCCCCTTAATTAATCCTCTCTGGAACTACCTTTGCAGACACTAGAATTATTGCAATACAACCAAGTAGACAGTGAAGCTGAGCATCACACCACAGAAGTGTTGAGAAGCGGTTTCACTAAGGTCTGCCTCGGCAGTCCCCCACATCTTATCCCATCCTTTGTAGACAGTGATGCTCTTACTCTCCTGTGGCCTTAATCTTCTCTTCCTCCCCACAGGGCTTTTGTTCCCCATCTGTCCACTTCTTCAGCACTCTGCTTTCACCTATCAGGTCTCAGTTAACACCCACTATCAACTATCAGGGGTCTGAAAATGAAAAGGAGGTTGGGAAAGGAAGCGCTAGGCCCTTGGCAGGCAGATCCGGAAATGGTTTTCCATGACTCAAGTAGGGTGACAAGCAGCCTGTGCTCAGAGCTGTCCAATGTGCAGACCCTGCTCAAAGACTTGGGAGGGATTTAATATCTAAGGGGCCAACATTGAGCAGAATCAGCAGTACAATGGAAAGAATCTAGAACTGAAAGTCAAGAGTGGGCGTTCCACCTGGATCTGCTCGGAATTTGCATTGTAACCTAGGTCAAATCACGTCATTGCGCTGGTATCCAGGGACTTCTTTTGCAAAAATAAGAATTAAGAATTGACAAGCTAATTCCACATTTCATCTAGAACAATGTCTTCCTGCCCCCTTTTAAAAAAAATCATCATCTTCATCATTATTAATATTAATATCATTATTCCCAGGAGCTAGGTAATACTTTCTCTGATTGTTCCCTTAAAAAAAAACCAATAATACTGCAGGCATACCTGTTAATGGCTGCACATGAAATGCAAGGTTTGCATACCCCCCAAAATTAATTTTCATTCTCTTGGTGGCAATGTGGTGATTAATCTTTGCTGTCAACTAGGATCAGAAAGTGGTAGGCCTGGTCGGGTAGCTAAGTCAGTAAAATACTTGCCTGGCAAGCTCAAGAACCTGAGTTCTATTCCCAGGATCGGTATAAAAAACAGGTGTGGCTATAGTCACTTGCCATCCTGGCACTATAGAGGCAGATATAGGTGGATCCCCGAGGCTCTCTGAGCATCCAAAATAGCCTACATAGCAAGTTCTAGGCTAATGAGAAATCTTGTCTCCAAAGAGATGGATGGTACCTGAGTAATGGCACTTCTGGCCTTCTATACACACACACACACACACACAGACACGCACACATATATGTATATGTATACACACACACACACATATATATATGAACACGCATGCAAGCACGCACACACACATACAGAGTACAGGGTATGTACTAAATATGCTATGCCTAGGGCTTTAATGAGGCATAAATTTGAACATGTCTTTGAAATTATTTTTAGACAGAATTAACTGAAGAGGAAGCCATCCCTGATGATGGGTGTCACTATTTCATGGGCTGAAGAGAAAGGTTAACGGGAGAAGGCCAGTTGATTGCCAGCACCTCCATCTTTCTGCTTCCCAATCTACTGAAGTGTGAACAAGCAGCCTCCTATTCCTGCTGTCACAGCTGAGCGCTGTCCCTGCTGCCACGCCCTTTTGTCACTACAGACCTTAAACTATGAGCCAAAAGAAATCCTTGCTCTCTCACATTTCAGTAACTGATACACCCCAGTTAAGAAAAACGCATGACCTAGAATTGAAAAGGTAGAATATAACTTTTTAAAAACACGGAGTATGGGGGGTAGGGAGAGAGGCTCAGAGGTTAAGAACATTGGCTGCTCTCTTAGAGAACCCAAGTCCCATTCCCAGCACCCACACCTGAAGGCTCACAACTGCCTATAACTCCAGGTGCAGATGATATGACACCCTCTTCTGGCCTCGGCAGATATGCAGAGATATACACACAGATACACATACATGTAAGTATAAATTTAAAAAAAAAGTTAAATCTTTAGAAACTGCAGAATATGAAAAATGATGAGATAATTTTCCTAACTGGGATGGTTAATCTTGATGGTCAGCTTGATGAGATTTAGCATCCCCATGTAAACGAATCACTGAGCATGTCTGCAATGGAATTTCCAGATCATGTTCTAAGATGGAAACACCTCCCCCCCTTTAAATGTGAAAGGCATTGTTTCACTGGCTAGGATGCTTTACTGATTAGAATGAGAATAAGAGCTGAGTAATGACATCCACCATCTTCTACTTACTAACTGTACTAACTGTAGGCACACTGTGTCCAGCTGCTTCACGCCCTGTTATCATGCTTTCCCACCCCGATGGACTGTGCCTCTTGGACCTTTAAGGCAGGAGAGAGCCCCTTTTCTTCAAGGAAAATTTTGTCAAGTATTCTATCACAATAATGGAACAGCTAACTAACAAATCATCCTAACACCAAAACAAGCTAAAAATTAAGTTAATTAAAATAGTGTATTGGTGCAACAATAGACTTTGGAGCAGAGAGCATCTTTCAGTAGACTGACATACATACATACATACACACACACACACACACACACACACACACACACACACACACACATATATATATATATATATATATATATATATATATATATACATATATATATATATATGACCATGTTGGCATTTCAAAGTCAGGGAACAAAAGAACTGGCCACAAAGCAACTTAGGCAACAGAAAAATAGAACTAAATCCTTTCACCATCTGCATAAAGAAGTAGTAGGGTAAAGAGTGGAATCCATAAAGATTCCATGAATGACTTAGAAAAACACATCAAA
Organism: Mastomys coucha; assembly: GCF_008632895.1. NCBI lineage: Eukaryota > Metazoa > Chordata > Mammalia > Rodentia > Muridae > Mastomys > Mastomys coucha. Next base: position 103,508,258 of record NW_022196896.1, read on the forward strand.
TGCATCTTTTATGTTTCTTTCCCCTCTTCTTTGAGTATCTCAGTTTTTATTTTACAGTAGCTCTTGAAAACTTTATCTTGTTTTCTCATATTGTTCTATTATTTTGAATTCTCTGTGGGTTTTAGCTTCTGTTTGTTTGCTCTTCTATGCTGTCTATGCAGACCTTGTATTTTCCTTTTATGGTGATTTCTTTGTTCTGGTGGTATATAATTGTTTCCTGCAAACTCATCTTTGCAAGGATCATGGCTGGCTTATGGAAGCCCATATGTGGATTATGATTTTTTTTTAACTTTATCTGAAACTCCAGGGGTTCTAAACTCTATGTATGTTAACTAATTTTTGTTTGGGAATCTCATACCACATGCAGTGTGTTTCCATATCCCGTAATCAAAGGGGTTCTTCAGTTTCTCCCAGCAGATCTTTTCCTATCCACTAAATCACTGGGATTCTCACACTGCCATACTGGAAGGTTGTCAAGGATTCCTGCTTCACAAAAAGCTCTTAACTACAGTCAGCTACTTTTTACCTACAACCTGAAGGCATAGGACAACCTATGTATGTCCCCTAAATGATCAGTATATGGGTACCTGCTATGTGGGAGGCTTCACCGGCTTCTGCTGGTACGGAGGAATATGTAGGTCAAGACATATTTGCTTTTGGACTCATTGTCACCACATCCCTGCTTTATGTCCCACCCAGGAAAGAAGTAAGGCTCTCCCTGCAAGTAGGCCTATGACAGGAGTGGTAAGGAGAGATGGGAGCTCAATATTATCCTGTGGTGCATTGGTTATTTTTCTTAAATTGTGGATTGATCCAGGACTAGAAGTCATGAAGAGGCATGGAAGGGATTATGTAGGCTGATGTAGTTTCAATGCTCATGTCATTAAGTTTTTAACCTGAAATCCTAACTTCCAAAGTGGTGATTTTAGGAGGAGTGCCCCTTGCAAGTTCATTACAGGATGAAGGTGGAACACTCATGCAACCACGATTATTACTCTCTTAAAGGAGACACCAGAGGGCAAGCCTGGCCCTTCTACTTGCTATAAGAGCAAAACAAGAGGTTTTTATCTAGTGTCCAGACACTAGGCCTTCACTAGATACCAAGGTTACAATGTTCTTGGACTTCCTAGCTTCAGGACGAAGTGTGAGAAAAAAAATTCTTCTATTTATAAACTTGGGCAGATCAAGGGGTGAATGAATGTCCAGGACCATGGAGAGGACTTCTGTGGAAGGCTTAGGTGGCAGCTCTGTAGGGCAATGGCTTCCCTCATGGATATTCTTGATTAGAGAGACAGTCCTTGCTTGTCCATACTGTTTATTCATTGTTTATTGTGGAAAATGGGTACATACAACTTCCTCAGGGTGGACCAGAGATTAAATACCTTTTGCAGGAAGGAATGCCCTGGAAGGGAAGCTCATTGGCTGAATCCTCAGGGTCCATCTACATACCTCATTAACATGGAGAACTCTGTGTCCCATTCTACATGACCAGTGGTCATGTTCTTTATATGTTGGGAGTTGTGGTCACTTGTCCCAGGCCAGGAATTTGGTCAGGAGTATATAAAACTCCTCCTGTTCTCAGGTATGAGGTGCCGAGGTTTCTAAACCCACTCAGTCTTACTAAGTTTCCTGACACAGTCCACTGCCTCACACAGGTTCTGACATTTTATTTATCAATTTGAGTGGCCTAAAACACATGGTGTGGACACAGAGACCGAAACATTGTCATGCATGCTTCAGAGGAGTCCTAGGGTGATTATAATTAGTTAAGTGATGGCAGAGTTAGTTAAGAAGATTGAAGCACTGTCAAATCAAGTAAAGTGGAACAACTATTGGCCGCCGAGGAGTAAGGCAGCAACATGTACAAATAATTTACTTGTATTGAAACACTATCAACTGTTTCCATACATCTTCCCACATGTATATATGTCCATCTTTCTATTTATCCAAGTAAAGCGCTGCATGTGACTCACTAATTTTATTATCTCAGGCAAGCTACCTAGTATCTCTAGGTCCCAGGTTCCCCTATCCAGTTAGTAAAAGAAAGAAAATAATGGTTCATTTGCTTTATGGAATTCTGTGAAGACTATGAGTGCTCTAGATGAAAGCTTTAAAATGATGAGTGGTATTTGATAAGGGCCATGGGCTTTGATATAATTCCATTTAGTAGAAAGAAAAAGACATGGAGAGACATGAATCCAAATTGTTCCTGGCAATTATCTTGGCATAGATGACCATGATTTGATAAGGAAATAAGGACATTATTTTTCCCTCTGACCAAAACCAAAACCAAAACCTAAAACTAAAACCCCTTAAGATTTGAAGATTACTAGAATGCTGCAGAGAAAATGTATTCATAAGTTGCTTGTTTAATCGTTGCATAAAATAGAAGGGTTTCGCTGAAAGATAACCACATATGCTCTCAGTAATAACCTTCTGAGACTCCACTGGTGAAATCGTTTTCCCTCTTATTATATGCCGGCTGGTGACAATCTTTGTAATCCTTTCCCAAGAGCTATCTTCCTACAAGACGGTTTTGCTTCTTCAAACTCCTTCAATCCCAGCATTGATCACACCTCTATTTGTGAGCGCCCCAGGATAAATCCAATGCGGTAAACACAGTCCGTGTCTAGGTTAACTTATCACCACCTCTGGATGCTGGAGATGCACAATACATCATCACTTCTAAAACTGGGCATAGGCAGTAAATCTTTCCTTGGCCCACTGGCTTCCCTGAGTAATCAACAGAGTTCCCATCACTGACAATTGAGCTTTTAAGTCTGACAGCAGCTATAGCAGCAATAGTTAACATTTAGCACTTCCTATGCATATCAAATGCATTCCTCCTAGCTATTCTCCAACACTTTGCTCTTTGTCTTTTTCCCATTCTTGCTTAAGGACACCCAAGAGCTTTTTTTTATGGGAGTCACATTTATACGTGAGAAATTAAAGATGGGAGGATTTCAAGATATTTATTTATTCACTAGTTAAGTAACGATAACAATAACAACATAAAAATATAAAATTATGAGTTACATGCTATAATAAATATTTTTAATAAAATGGATGTATTTTTTAAAATAGAAATATTAAAGAAATTGTGATTTTGCTTGGCTCTTGCAACTACTCTTAATATCCTGCTTAGTGGAAGGCACTGGGGTCCTTTGATCTCCTGCATTCACAGTGATGAGTTGTTGCATTTCATGCTACTTCTGAACACTCCACTGCACACCCATAGGAAGAGGGAGAAGGCATAGAAATTGGATATCAGTGTGGGAATAAAGGTAAGGGGATAGATAATTTATAAACATTGATTGAGCAAAATTAAAAACCTCCAGAGCCTCCCCGGCACACATTTTGAGGATAACTATTTTAATATCTCCTCAGAAAGATATTATAAAGTAAGCAATATTATTTCCCCTTTAAAAGTTATGAAAGTAACACCCAGAGTGCTCAGGGAAGCTGTCTAATTAGTAGAAGAATCAGAGTTGGAGCTTTAATTCAGATCTTTAATAGTCATACATGTTGCTTTACAATGTAAGTACACATCTCTAACTCCTCTCTCCTGACTCTATAGAGGGCAATGCCTGTCCTTGTCATATCATCCACTGCATCATTTTCTGTCTTTCTCCTATCTGTCTATCTATCTATCTATCTATCTATCTATCTATCTATCTATCTACCTACCTACCTCCTGCCTATCTACCATATCTTTATTAGAAATAATGGCAGATCTATCATCACTTGGAATGATCATTTGTAATCTATCTCTGTATCTTCCCCTGCCTGGTAATGTAATTTGAGTAAAGGAATGAGTAGAAGCATGCTTTTTAATACACATACCATTAGGGCTGAAAAGAAATAACTTCAACAGTTGTTTCACCTCCCACTGCATCCCCAGTAATGTGTTATGTGGTTCTTGTCTTAAAGCTAGGAATAAATTCAGATAGGGCATAAGAGCAGCCGATTCTATGGCAAGCGGTGATGGAAATACAGTCAGACAAAGCATAGAATAGGCCTAAGACGATTTCAACACTCTACAAGTGATTTAGAAGAACAAGAGACAATCTGAAGTTTACATTCTCAACAAAACATTATCCATTGTCCCACCATCACATTCTGCTCCAATAGATCCAAGTCACACCTTGCTAGGTGCTTAAAAGTTCTGTTTCTAGCCTTTCAATGAGATGATATAACTATCCAAAGGTCTCTTATGCTCTTAGATCAGAACCTCAGCTATGCAACAGACCCAGACTGTGAGTCAAGGGAAAGAAAAATCTTTGACATCATATACCCACTAACACTTCACCATGGCCATGCTTACCAAAATGTTGATGATAAGCAGCAAATACTAAGTGTATAGGTATGCTTTTTAATACACATACCATTAGGGCTGAAAAGAAATAACTTCAACAGTTGTTTCACCTCCCACTGCATCCCCAGTAATGTGTTATGTGGTTCTTGTCTTAAAGCTAGGAATAAATTCAGATAGGGCATAAGAGCAGCCTATATAATAAGTGGGTTATTGAAGGTAGAACTTTGCACATTCCCATCTGTGATTCACAGAGTGAGTTGCAACTTTATGAACTTGAACCAAGAGAGGCATCAGGCAACTAGACGGCTGTTTACCAAGGGCACTCAGAAGCTCTTTAAAGGAGCATGAGGCTGATGGTGCGAATCAGAGGACAGGATAATCAAGAGAAGGAAGAGAAAAGAGACTGTATCTGAGCTTGTCTTAAGTTAAACACACTGTCTGACCTGATTTACTATTACTGATTATTCTCCAAGAATGACTCTGATCTCCAGCTGCCTTCACTGCCTGCATTTCAGTTTTGACTCACAGGTACCATAGAGTCAGAGGGAGATTTATTGTTCTTGTCTTTACAGCCAGGAAGGAGACAAGAGGGACCAGAGTCTGAAGTAAACAAACCTTGTATAGACCGGAGAGTATCAGCTACGTTGAGGATATAGCATATCCAGAAGGTGCCATAGCTCACTCATGGCTTAATCTTTTCAGCCCTTAGCCTTTTGGGGATCTGAAATAGAAGCAGATAGAAAAGTAGCCACTCTCATTCCAGGAGAAAATACTTCTCTATCTGAGAATCTTACCTCCTGGGGTACCAAAGCCAGACAACTCACTGCTACCATTCATGTGTCTTCCTCAACTCCCATTCCACAAACACAAAACAATGATCATAGTCCATTAACCAGAGGCAGAGCAGTGGCCCCACAGGATGATGCCTTGGGAAATATGCAATGCATAATAATAAAAAAAGATGAAGTGTGTAATCAGATGCCAGTATGTGGTGAGCTAGAATAGTTAATTAAAAACAAGTAACCGGAGCAAGCTTGTCTGATAAGAAAGTGCTATTAAATGCAAAATACTTATAAGAAAAAAAATTGGGTAAATGATTTTCCAACGAATTTATGATGGTAATTCACTCAAATTTAGATAACTCAAGGAAAGATGATAATAAGTAGGTGTTTTCCCAGGAAATGTGCATTTAACAAAAATGCAAATTATTTATGTTTTACCTTCTAAGATAAGAGCCATGCAGAAATGTCTTCCAGCACAATTTTGCTGTAAGCAGTGATCTTGGGAACAGAGATTGTATATGATGAATAACTCGACCTTTTACACTCTATTATCTTCCTCATTTGAAGTTCAACAGATGTATTACCACAATTAAATATTTCCAGCTAAAATACCAATTCTGGGAAAAATTACCATATTCATTGTAGAACCTTCCCACTCTCTGATCTCTATTGTCTGGAAAGAAAGGTTGGGGCACCTTGGGTTTCTAGCATGGACCAGAGCTCTGAGATCCTTACCCTGAGCCCCAAGAGCACACACACATCCCACCCTGCCTTGTGGTGACTCATTTTTCTTGTTCACTCTCAATTCTCACTTTGGAGTTGATCCCTGATTTCCAAAGACACGATCTTAGTGCTCCACTGTCCTGCTGAGTAGGACCAAGACAGTTAGGTTCATGCCAAGAAATATGTTGAGCTGGTTTTAGTAAAAATACATACATACATACATACATACATACATACATACATATATACATACAAACATACATACACACAAGAGCTGAGGGGGTAGCTAAGTCAGTAAAAGTACTTGCTGTACAAGTCTGACTTGAGTTTGATCCTGAAATACACATTTAAAAACAACAACAACAACAGCCAGGCATGGGAATGGACTTACAATCCACATGCTGGGTAGATGGAGATAGAGTCTTAGGATATGCTGAGCAGACAGCTTAGCCTATTGGCCAAATTCCAGGCTAGGAAGAAGCAGTGTTTCAAAAACAAAGTAGGAACAGGAAAGACAACCGTGGAATAATTTGCTATGCAAACATGAGGAGCTAAGTAAATATAAATACTGCAAACCTACATAAAGCTGGATTCAGTAGCCACATCTGTGACTCCAGTGCTCCTACACAGATATGGGAGGCAGAGAAAAGAGAAAGGTAAGATTCCTCCCTGACAATGTTTTACTGTTATGATGTTAAACTAGTAAGCAAAGAAGAGGGTCATTACTGGAGTGATACACCATCACAGGGAGGAAAATAAGTATCTTAGGATTCCTATTGATGCAATAAAACACCATGACCAAAAGCAACTTCGGACAGAACGGGTTTATTTGGTTTTCACTTTCATAAGCTGTTCATCATCAAAGGAAATCAAAACAGGAATTCAAACAGGGCAGGAACCTGAAGGCAGGAACTGATGCAGAAGCCATGGATTGGTGCTGCTTACCAGCTTATTCAACGTGCTTTCTTACAAAGCCCCAGTACCACCAACCCAATGATGGCCTCACCCAAAATGGCCTGCACCTTCCCCCATCAATCACTAACTAAAAAAATTTTCTACAGTCTTGCTACAGTCCAGTATTACAGAGATATTTTCTCAATTGGGGTTCCCTCTTTTCAGATTACTCTAGCCTATGTCAAATTGACATAAAATTAGCCAGGACAATGGGTTTCTGTAGTAGAATGAGGTAGGCATGAAAAGACAGAAGACTATGTTTAAAAGCAGAAGATTCTCCAGAATGACTCTAGATACTTCCTTACCCAATAGTCATGGCTAATGAGAACCTGCTCATTAACCTACCAACCAGTAAAGACAAGACTGTCAAGAATTCAAATGTTCTGAGAATAAAAGTTTGGAAACATCCACGAATACCAAGAATTCTTTTCTACCCCATCTACTGGTAGAGGTAAGACAATCACAGAGAGGCTTAGGAAAGACATGGTGATGTCTGACCACAGTGACAAACAGAAGAATTCCAGAAGAATTTCATTTGTGTAGTCACTAACACAAATGATGACAAATGTACTAGGTTCAGGTGAGACTGTAGCTGATTTAATATCAACCTAAGATCATATCGTTGCCTGCTGGGTTTCCTGTATTACCTTATCAAGAAGTGGAAGGAGGGATGGTGTGAATTCACTGTCTGCCTCACTTGGATCTACTCTTCACATTCTCCATGGTGTTCGGCACCCTGCAGAGACTGCATCAGTGAGCTCGTGTTCTTGGGCTTCAGGCTGATTTTAGTTAATCCCTAGCACTTGTTACAAAACAGAGTAGGATCAGTCTGTTTGTTTTACCATCTTCTCTTCTGTAGCATTGCCATTGGTTGGCTGAGCCTAAACTCAAAATACCATCCCTCCTCCTTACTTTCTGGTAACTCCTGCTGCTCCTTCAGTTCCAGGAATGGTCTCCCCTCACCACTCCTTTACTAATTCTAGAACATTTTACAGTCTCTTGTGGCTGACCTCAGCTTTGCAATAGTTCCCTTAAACCCTCCCATAGTAAACAATGTGTACCATTTACTTCCTTGTGGAACACAGAAGGAGGTAAGAGTCAAAATGTACTTCACTCTTAAAATTGTCTAGGATCAGTTTAAGAGCTTGGCAAATATTTATCTTTGTGGATACTCTACAATATTGTTATCATCCATATTAGATGTGGAACCTGAGATGCAGGCATCAATAAATGAAGTTTGTAGTCTTTTTTGCTCATTTTTATTTTCCTTCAGCTTCTCGTAACAATTAGCCACATTCCAGTGATAAATGATTTAGCCACAATTGCCTTCTATAACTCAATCAAGATGGAGAACCAACTGGACCATCCATTACAATTTCATTTTGGAGTGTCCCTCTCTTAATTTAACTATTCTGTTAGAGTAATGCTAACTACAGTTTTGAAATCATGCTTTTTCGTAGTAGGTGCCTGGTTTTTTTTT
>NW_022196896.1:103516521-103539648 GCF_008632895.1 Mastomys coucha
AGTTCTAACTAAGAAAACCCGAGTTTCTTAAATGACTACATTTGGTTGTCTAGTAATTCTTTCCTCTGAATTTTAAAATCCCAACATACTGTTCCTACACACATTTATAATTTATGAACCAAGGAAAGTGGAGAAAATTATGAAGATGGGAATAATCTTGAGTTAACTGCATTAACCAGGAATCTTAGCTGCAAGTGATAGAAACCCAACTCAAAATAGCTGAAGAAAATCTGGAGTCTGTTCGTCAATATAATGGTGGTCAACAGAAAGCAGGCATTCCGTGCCAAGGGACTTACATGGTGATACCATCAGGTTCTCTTGGCTCATGCTTATCCTTCCAGCTCTGGCTGGTGCACACTCTCAGAATGGCAACATTCTCAGTGTTTTATGTGTCATTCAGATGCTAGGGGATGCACAGTCAATTCTTCTCCCACATTGTTTGAGTCTAGCTACCTGAGATGTAGCTGCTCTAGAAAAGTCTTAAAGCTCCGGGATTCTGATTGGTTTGCCATGGCTCATATGCTCATCCCTGGACATTCTAGGATTGGCAAAACCATCATCATGTTTCTAAATTTAAATCAAGGGATAGAGTAGTAAACTTGGAAGCTTTTATTTAAACAATCTGAGAAGAGAAGAGAAGAAGATCTAAAAGGCGTTGGACAACCCCAGAAGACAGGGAATATGGATACTGACTCAAGGAAAAAAATTGTACTTTAGAGCCAATGTTATAAAGACAGCCCAGTACTGGTAGAAAAAAAAATCCAGGAAGGTCAGTGGAATAGAATGAAATAGAGAGAGGAGCAAGAAATGAACTTACAAAGATACTATCTACTGAATTTTTGACAGACAGCAAAAACACACATTGGCAAAAAAAAAAAAAAGATAGCCCAGTCAACAAATGGGACCTAGTGAAACTAGGTTTGTAGCTGCAGAAAAATAAAGTTAAATTCTTATCTTTCATCTCATATAAACATGGATTCAAAATGGTTCAAAGACCTTAGTGCAAAACACAAAACATTAAAATTTCTAGAAGAAAAGAAGTTCTCCTTCAAGACATGGCAGTAGGCAAGAACTCCCTGATGAAACTCCAAGAGTACGGGAGTTAGCACCAAGTATCAATACACAGGACTACAGGAAAAGAAGGGACTCCTGTGCAACAAAGGCAACTGTCACTGTAGCCAACACACCACAGGATGGGAGACAGTTTTACCAGCTACATGTCAGATAAGGAACTAATGCCCAGAATTTACAAAGAACTGTAGACATTAAATATCATGGAAGTAAAACCATCAATCAAAAAAAAATGGGCCAATAAACACAACAGACAGCTACCAAAAAAGAAAAAAAATGGCCAATAACTATTTTTAAAAAGTTCAATATCCCTAGACATCAGGGGAATGCAAATTAAAACTACTTTGATATATAATTTTACCACCGTCAGAATAACTATCATTAAGAACTCTGTCAACAAACACGGGAAAGGATCTGGAGAGAAGGGACCCTCACTCCCTGTTGGTGGGGTATAGGAACTCCAGCTGTTATAGAAGTCAGTTTGCAGATTTGTCAAAAAATTAAAAACAGGCCACCATATGACCCTGCTATTTCACTCCTGGGACTATAACCAAAGAATTCTATACCCTACTATAGAGATATTTGTGCCTCCAGGCTTACTGCTGCTCTATTCACTATAGCAAAACTTGGGAATTAACCTAGTTGTCCATCAACAGCTGAATGGATAATAAAAATTTGCTACATATAAAAATAGAGTATCACTCAACTCTAAAAACATAATCACAAAATAAGCAAGAAATGGAAGGATGTGGAATGTGTAATATTAAGGTCATACAATCTCAGAAAGAAACAAAATCCATATGGTCTCCCTCATATGTGGAATCCAGCCAGTAATATATGTATATACATAAATAAATGTACATATGGGTAAAATGTCACATGTATAAAAGAGAACAGGAAAGGCTCATATAAGAGCATTAAGAAGAACTGGATGTAGGCCATGGATATGAGTTACAAAGGAATATAAAGGTAATTGTTTTCCTGGTTCTAACTTTGTCGTGGATTTTTCATTTTTAGAGGTGAATAAAAGTGCAAAAAAAAAATTGATACTAAAAGTATAAACTCCAATCTACAGTTGTTCCAAATAGTGATTCTAACTCTATAGATGTTCATTGAATTGCGTAGTCTTCAGGTCTGGTTAATTTTGATATGTGATTTATTTTTTATTTGCAATGTTTTTTATATACTAATGTTTAAAATAAATGAAACAAGAGAACATAAGACATGTTCTTAGTGGTGTGCTGGTAACAGTTCGGCCATCTCTTTACAACAAGGAAGTCCACACTTGTTACATTCCCCAGTTCTGGCCGAGTGAAGACTCCTATTTTTTGGCCAACTTTAAACAATCCTTGTGAAATTGCTGCATGCAAAGTTGGGAAGCCATTTCCCAGTTGCACCCCAGTTTATAGTTTCTCTCACATGGATACCAAAGAAATAGCTAGGTTCAAAGAAACATGATACGAAAGTGCACTAAAGTATTCACAACAAATGCATTTACAGATGGCCTATATTTGTGTTTAATTGCTAGTTCATATCACTTAATGTTTAGTCATAGATGTGGTTCACAAATAAATTCAGTAAGTGGTCATCCAAGCTGACTTGACCTTAGTGCAGGGGGCTAAAGCACAGCTAGTTGAAACAGGATGGAAAACTATTCAAAAATTATACCAGGAGGCAGCAGTGGGGAGGGAAAAAAAGCCAGGACAGCTTTCCTTAATTAGTTCAGGGGCTGGTGCTGGCCGTGCTCATGCTAGACAGCTCTGGATCTACAGCCTTATCTGAACCTATGTTTGTCCTGTGTAAATATTCCTGCCTATTCAAACGCCATACAGGCCTGGAGCAGAGGGAAGTAAAAACTCAGCTACAGAAATTTACCTTTACTCGTTCATTCTGTTTCAAATGGTACTTGGCCTCGTCAGCTCAGTCATATGGTCTATTATGTTATTAGTCTATTGTTGAACTATCTATGAGCAATACACAAAGTCACTCACCCTAAGACACTTTCTTAAGCTCATTCTTTCATCTTTCTTCCTCCCAGTCCTACTGGTGGCCCACTCTTGGTGTAGCACCATGTCAGAGACAGAATCTGATAACAGGGTCCAAGCATAAAATTTCACATATACATATGTGGTCATACAGTGTATCTGAAAACGATGCTATTATTAACCATATTACAGGTCCTATAATTCTTACCATCTGTAGGATGTGTATTTCTTATTGCACAGATGGCTTATCTTGAATTATCCATAAATTTCACTTAAAGTCAGAAAACTGGTTTCCTATTTTGGGTGGTATGGGCTGAATTTTTTAATTCCTTCCCCAGAAGTCAATTAAATGTTGGCAAAGACATCTGGTCACTTACCTGGTAAATATAGGACTCCCCATGAAGTCCACCCTGACGAATGGCCACATATGGCAATCTGCTGAAACAGGGCCTGCAGAGCCTCAGAACAGAGGCCCGGATCCTCCCACTCCCTTTATGTTCCAACTCCCTGCATTCTGCCTACTTAGACAAAAGTCACTTGACTCTCTGGCCTCACAAGAGCCCAAACGCCTGCACGCTTGCTTTATTTATTTCCAAACACTGCTAAAATTTGGTTTTGGTTTTTTTGCATGATTTTTTTTTGAAATGCTTTTCCACCCTCAAGTTGATTCCATCTTCAGTAGCAATTTCTCTGCCACGCATCCCCATGACAGATTGGCAAGGAGATCAAGAAAGACACAATTTGTTCCTGCTTCTAGATTTATTTGATGTGTCCAATATAGACGCATAAAGATTGTAGCCTAAGAGAAAAACGTATTAAAGGCAAGTTTTGGTTTTCTGTGTATTTGTTTTGCCTTTAGTTTCTCATGAGATAAAAGAATTGCAAAAATATCGTAAGAAGACTTTCCCAAACAGAAGTTTTTCTATAGCTACTATGCATTTCTCTATCTATGGTAGCTAACAGTTTGTTATCTTAAAAGCTAGTCCCAAATCCCCAACCTTTATAAGTATCTTAGTCCAGCCTACTATAGAAAAAAAAAACTGAGTGACTTATAAACAACAGAAATTTTTTTCTTGATGTTATAGAAGCTGAGAAGACCAAGGTCCCATTGTTATCAGGTTTGGTGTCTGGGTAGAGCCAACTTCTTAGTTTGCAAAGGATATCTCACCCTCCCCTGTCATGGGGAAAAGGTCCCAGGCTATCTCTAGGGTCTCTTTCACTTGGGCACTATTGTGACTTGAACATGAAATGTCTCTCCCTCAAGGGACATATGTTACAGAGTTGGTTCTCATCTGGTAGTACTGTTGAGAGGCACCTGGATTATATTAAAACTAACATCCTACGTGGGCTAGTAGGAGTTGGGGCTCGCCTATATCAAGTAGGCCACTTGAGGTGTGCCTTTGAAGGTCGTACATTGCTCCAAACCCTTGTCTTTCTATTCTGTTTCTTGGCTGCAGTTCTTCATCATGCGCGTTGGCTGCCAGAGAGTCATCTTACGGCAGGTCCCTGGTGATGGGCCAGCTGACTGTGGACCACAACCTTAGAAATTTAAAGGCAAAGTAAATCCTGCTTTGAAATGTTCCCTTCCTGTGTTTGTCACAGTGAGGAAAAGTTTAGTGGGCATACATTTCAGCTCTCGACTTGATGAGAATATTTGACAATGTGAATTTGGGGCAAGGGTCAAAACCTTCAGACCAGAGAGAGAAGTATAGGATCCTGATATACCCAAACTTTAAAAAAAAAAATCCTGAGCCAGGCCCTAGATACTCCCATGTCTCCATAACGAGGAAAACCATTGCCTGACCACTATAACAGGGCAGGACTCACAGCTTTTTATAAGTAGATGCAGTTTTTGGTAAATACATTTTTGCTTTATATTCATCTCCTCAAAATAAAGTTTAATAGAAGAAGACAAGTTTAATCGGATAAATAGCAAAAGGCACTCATTTCCGAGGAATAAAACTGGGAGCTATGAAAGTGAGCCTCTACCGATCATTACACAGTCAATACATCTCTATGTTTTCTTCCCATTATATTTTCAGTCTACAATAGCTATAAATACACTGGTGCATGAATTTCTTGGAGACTAATATCCAGCTAGCATTTCAGAGCAGAAATGGAACCGTGCAACCACATCTCCTCCTCATGGTTATCAGCTCAGATGACATTGCCAGCCTCAGTCATTAGTCCCTGAGTAACGCTTAATTATAGTTCTACTTGAAGGTCTCAAGGCTATTTTTCTAAACTGAGGTGTGCTCCATGAAGCCTCTAAAATTAGTGAAGGTAAGAAAGATCCACCAAGTAACTGAAGAGTAAACTACTCAGGCTAAATGAACCATGTCCAGAGGAACCTGAATTAGATCAGAGGAAGAACCCACTTTTGCTAAGAGGTGTTTTATATAAACACAGTCAAGAATACATCGGACATGAGCGCACCCATGAAGGTGTGGGGTTCCTAATCCTATGCTAGAGTCTACCCAGTGGTGAGAGCGAGGATTCTGACCAACAGTTCTTAAGGATATACAAAGAATGCCTGTATAGTATGTGCCCATCAGTGATCAGCTTGTTGTAGCTTATTTTCCTTTCTGTGGTTTTTCACTCAAGAATGTCCTCTGATGAAGTCAGTTCTAGGAAACTACTTTAAGTAATCCTTAGTTGGTACTTTTGTGCGTGTTTGTGTGTGTGCGTGTGTAGGTATGTGTATGTGTGTGTATGTCTTTGTGTGCATGTATGTGTGTGACATGTGTGCATACCTGTAAGAGTATGTGGGTGGGTGTGGGTGTGTCTATATGTTGGGGCTGTGTATGGTGCGTGCATAGTACACACATGCAGAGGTCAGAACAACATGACCTCTCTGTCTATTGCTCTCAACCTTGCTGCCTCTTATTTATTTATTTATTTTTAGTAAAGGCCACTTCCTGAACAGGAAACTCACCATTTTAGGGTTTCTGGGCAGGGAACTCCCAGGATCCATGGTCCCAGTCTCTTAATGTTGAGGTTACACGTGTGTGTAGCCATTCCTGGTGTGTGTGTGTGTGTGTGTGTGTGTGTGTGTGTGTGTGTAGGTATATGGATTTGAACTTAAGTCCTCAGACTTGCATAGAAGCTCTTTTACCCTGGTCATCCTCTTTGGTCCAGTTAGTGCTCTTTTAAAAGAAAGATTATAACATACTTTACTTTTTCATTTCACATTCTAGTAACATCAAATCATTCATATATAATTTATATAATAGTGTGTGTACATGAGAGGGAGAGGGAGAAAAGGAAGGAGAGAGAGAGGGGGGAAGGGAGAAAAGGAAGGAGAGAGAGATGAGAGAAGGAAAGGGAGAGAGAGAGGGAGAGGGAGAGGAAGAAGGAGAGTTACCATACAGGCCCAGCTGGCCTCAAATTCAATCCTCCTACCTCAGCCTCTTGAGTGTAGGGTTTTAGGTATGCATTGCCATGCTGGCCACTAATGTTATTCTTTCTATAATGGTGTATTTTCTAACAGTCATTTTACCCTCAGATCCATGAGGATCTGGATTGGAAAAAGCCTTTGTCTTTTTCACCATTAACTTCTTTCATCTGAATTGGGGCTGGACCCTAGTGCCCACCCAAGTACTTGCTTGGTGTTCTCTGAATGGATTCCCTCTTGATTCCTTATACTACCTTGACCCATCATACGTGTATGACTTACATCAGTCAGATAATCAGTAGTACTTCAAATCATTTGTATTTATACACTGCATTTATTTCAGCTGAATATATTAAGACAAAAGAAGGCTAATGTAGGCAATAAAATGATTGCGCCTAAAATATTGTGAAAATTTAAAAAGTGCTTTACTTGATGGATAGTTGACACTTAATAAATGAGTCACCATGTTAAATAAATGTTATACATGCAAATTATCTTTTACTCGTATGTGTGTGTGTGCATGTGCATGCTGTTTCAAACTGTTTTACACTATGCATCTTGCTGGGGCGGGGTGGGGGGAAGGCTCAGTTCTCCATGTGTAATGTAGGATTGACAACACATCCTACCCCTCCAAGGTTTTTGGGAAGATCGATGACATCAGGTACGGAGGGCTCTGGGCCTGAGCCAGGCTCCTAATAAGGGCTTCCCACAAAAACAGCTGCTATTTTGCTGTCTCCCTTTTCCCTGCCACTCACACCCGCACTTCTCTGACATGGAGTGATCCACTATTGTAGCAGATACTGCTGTCCCTGGGGCCGCTGAAGGGCTCCCCTGTATCTCTGGTTAGAGATAAGCACAGCAGATGGCCCGCTGCAAAGCAGAAAGCTAATGGTCTCAAATCAAGAGAGAAAGGTTTCGTGTTTCTGGCAGCCATTCCGGGGCAATCACAGGTACCTTGAAACTCTGCTGTTTCTAATGGAATCTCTGAGCGGCTGTTTTCTTCACTGTTATGAAAGAATTGGAAAGCCTAATTAGCCCCAGGATTCAGGAACGTCACAGTGAGTGACACAGTTCATTCCTGTTTGCATAGGGCTGGCAGCAGCCATGGCCTTCTCCCAGACCTGATGTGAACAGCACCTGCCCAGAGACTACAGCATGTACCTTCCCACCTGGACAGCTTGGCTGACAGAATATGAAGCCAAACAGCCCAGAGGAGGAAAAAAGAGAAGACTGTTTGAAATCTGCCTCTATGACCAGTAGAGACTTCACAGGGGAAGGGCGGCTCGTCCTTTTTCTCGATGCACGTAAACATTCAGGCAGAGACACAAGAGAGGGACCGTAATTGCCTGTGGCCTTGTCAGATCCCTCGACTGCTTCCAAACACTTTGCTCTTAGCTTACAGAAAAATGAGGCTTAATGCTTTCCTTGTAAGTAAGGAAAGGGAAGCAGTAGGGCTTTTTTTTCTTTTTTCTTTTTTCTTTTCCAGGGCTAAGCAAAGGTGCGATTAAATTGTAACCAAGAGGTTTTATGGAATAAAACAGAAAGAGTAATTTGTAAGGACAATGTAGGAAGATCTTAGGAGAGTTGTTTTCATTTGCCCTGCAAGAAGCTTCGAATGTTGACTAAATGATAATTTCCTTTTTGGAAAATTAGCAGTTAAAATAGTGCATGGTTATTCTCCTCTTGTAACTGATTGTTAAATCGACCATTGGTCATTTGTTTATTTCTATTTCATTTCTTTCTAGTCTTAGAGACCTGGTTAGATTTCGGGGTTCGGAAGAATAGATCTCATTTCTTCACTAGCAGCTGCCATTTTTCTGTGGATGGGGATTTTTCTGAGTTCACCCTCATCTCCTTATAGTAGGTTAAGCTATTTTGACTGCTGTTGTAGAAATTGGGATTTGACGAAGCGTGCCTGGACTTAGGATCTACAAGTTCTTAAAAACGTATGGTTAGAAAATGTGATATTTGGTACATTAAGGTCACCAGTCTCTGGCTCTTCATTTAAAAATGAGAGCTCTCACAAATCCCTTCCACCAACATTTGAGATTGTCATGAAGATAAAATCACACGGACACTGGATTTGAAAGCAGCAAGCCATGAACCATTACTATTTTACAACTGAGTATTACTTTCTTCAAATAAAACAGCTATTTTGGAGAAACTTTTAAGGGACATTTTAATTTTTATTAGCATCTGTGAGTTGTATAAACCAAGGGGCTTTGTTGTGATATTTTTATACATACATACAATATACTTTGATGGTAGTCAGCCCCTTTATTCACAGAACTTTTAATTATGGGCAGCTTTCCAACTCTGATGTCTATGTGTGTGTGTGTGTGTGTGTGTGTGTGTGTGTGTGTGTGTGTGTGTTCTCCATCATTGGTTAGCTAAGGGATGCTGCTAGGTAATAAGCTAGGATCTCAGAAAGTTAGTTTTCTTATGTGTCCAATGGGGTCATAAACTGATATTTTTCCTTTTGGAGGGTTATCGGGGTATCATGCAGCAATGATGCTAAATAAATCAAACCCGATGCCTGAAGTCATTTCTATGTGCCTGTCAAAGGAACCACACTGGTGTGGGCACATAGGAAAATGTACACAACATGAAAAACAGCTCTCTCCCCTACTCTCCGGTCCCCCAATGTCACAGTCTTCCTTCCTTCACATTTTACCTCAGCCCTCAACAGCCACCACTGATTCTCATCTTCGCAACTGTACCAGATCAAAGTCTATATTGGCCTAAAGGGTGGAGCCTAGAAGAGCCAGGGAGGTTCAAAGGGTACAGGATGTTTCATAAACACTAACCACATCAAGTCAGTCTAAACACTGCGCATTTACAGAATGTGAGGCTGCACTGAACACCACGAAGACGGCTCCGTTTTCTCCGGGGGCATGTGACCAGCTCTCTGTTCTAAGTTGGCTTGGAATGGACTCAGACTCTTTGCATTTGTACGTCACTCCTACTTTGTTTTATACTCTTCAGGATTTGGCAAGTTTTTTTTTTTTTTAAAGGCTCTTTTATTTGGCTTTTGGCTTTTCTCTCAGAGGTGTTGATGCAGGGCTTGCTCGGATGCCGGTCTCCAAATTCAATTTCTGGGTTCACTCACATTTACTCCTCATGAGTGCCACTAATTAGATTACTTGTGCTGTCTTTAAATGGCAGGCTAAAGCAATTTACTTTAATTCTAAATTTGATTATTTTTCTTTTTATTTAGAAGCAAACTGTGAAAAACATATCACGTCTGTGCTTAGGGGGATCCAGCATTAATAAAAACAGGGCCTTTGACTTCTAGTTACTTTCCTCATCTGCATGCTGTGACTTCAGCCTCGCTGGTCACAGAAGGTCTGGCCGCAGTCACCAGCCTTTGTGTTCCTAGAGTCCTGCTGATCTTGAATGTTCCCATTCGGTTGTACTGGTGTTTTACAAAGCATTTTGAACTCTGCATCACCCGTTTTAAAAATCCCATAAATCCCCAGGGCTAGATGCCTTCCCCGATTTATACATTGAGATTGGAGGGACGGTTGTAACCCCTAAAGAAGGGAAGCTAGCAACCAGTTCTGGGAGACAGGGTTGGAAGAGGAAAATCTGATGACCCTTTTGTCCCGACTCCAGTGATTTTAAACCATTCCCATAGAAATGTGCCAGCTTTTGGGTGATCTCAAGTGGGACGGGGAGGCTGAAGTTTCAGTCCTTCTGGTCGATGGTGCTTTTGACCCTCTTAGGACACTGTGGGTGTGTTTGGAACTTCTGCATGCAGCACTTCCCAAGGAAACTTCCAGAGGAAAGAAAGGATGGCTTCTCCCTGCAAAACTGGTGATTGTTCTCTAGTTCTGGTGCATTCAAGGAATGGTGGCAAAGGGGACCGCGGGCATAGATAGTCTCAGAGAGCCCATTTAAAGGTCTGTACATATATACAGCTGAACAACGTCAAAGACTCACTCACTGTCATGGCCAGACCAGGGTGACTTCAGTGGAGCTGGGCGATATGCTCTTTTCTCTTGAGGCACCCCCACAGCCTCACAGAGGCTGCTCCCACAACTTTTGTTTTCTCATGCTCTGAGTGGACTATACAATGTCACTTGGGATCACTTTGTCCTTGAAAAAAAACCAGGCATCTAGGCAGGATGGTGGCAATGGTGGTAGGAAGAAGGAAAGTTTCGATGGTGAACAGCGCAGACTGTCCTGACAGGCAGCCACTGAGCAGTAGTACCCTGGTGAGGGAGCTTCTCTGAAGACTCCTCACCCTGGCTCGAGTGAGCTGCTGCATCTGTCATTCAGGTTGGGAGCAGAGAAGAGGGGACAGTAAGAAACCACCAGGACCAAATGGTGGTAATCGAGGTACAGTCCAAGTCCTGTCAGTCGTGGTTGAATCTACATGTGAGGTGAGAGTATTCGAGCTAGGACTAAGTACTTCTCACCGCTTTGTAAACATGGCCACATTTTGTCTTCCCAATACGTTTAAAAGGCTAACATCTCGGGATGGGAAGATTGATGGAGTTTCAGTTCTTCTGGCCAATTGATGGAGATGGATGGAGTACCCACTGTTCAAGCATGAGGATCTAAGTTGGATTTACAGAACCTGAATGAAAAAGCCAGGCTCAGCACTGTACTCCCGAAATCCCAGCACTGGAAGAGCAGAGGCAGGAGGATCTCTGGGGCTTACCAGCTAGTCTAGATGAATCTGCAGGTTGGTTCCAGGTTCCAGGTTCCAGGTTCCAGGTTCCAGGTTTCAGGTTCCAGGTTCCAGGTTCAGGGACAGCCTGTCTCAAGAAACACAGTATAGACTGGTAGAAGACACTTCATGTTGACCTCTGACCCCAGGCAAAAGAAAACATGCAAAAGAGTAGCTGTCATAGGCCACAGTCTCCCGCCAAAATTCTCCATCCAAAGAACAGGATGGTTTGACTCAGGCCCATGACAACACTTAGCTAATAAAACGTAGGCTGAATTGGTGTGTGTTCTAGTTGTAGTCTTCAACAATCTCTGTACCACTCTCCAGATACATCCCTGAAGATATGACATAATTGCAAGGTATTTCCATAAACTTCTGTGCAGATGGTGGAAGCCACACAACCTATCTGAAACTCTGAAAATTCTGAAATCTGAAATAATTCGGGTCCAAAAATTTCAAAGAAGTGGCTGGAGCCATCTCCCACACCTACCATATTAGAAATAGCTTCCAAGAAAAGGCAGGGAGAGGCAGGGGTTAACACAGCCATACAGAGACATCTCAGCTAACAGCTCCAAATCTTCAGAATGTGGAGTGTCATCAGATATTTTTTTTTCTTCCCCATCGGGCTTCCCCAGTCTCTTATCTCTTCTCCCTGAACATCTGTTTCAGTACTGCTTTTACAGAATTCATCTGACAGGCTCCAGTAGCACAGACTCACCATCGGACCATCTCCAAGCTTGTAGCCAGCCCCACACTCCATCCCCAGCCATCTGACTAGAGCTTCTTTCTTTGTGTTTCTGAGAATGGAAATCTTATACATTTGGTCCCTGGTATGATTATTCTGGGACAAGAAAGCAAGGTCACCTAATACAGCCATGGCTTCCAAAGGCACATGACTCAGCAAGCATGTGTCTGCCTGGGTGTCTGCAGACGGGTGGGGACACCTCTAAGATAATATCCTGTTACAGGAATTCTTCTAGGGACATCACATTCTTTTTTCCTCCACTTTTTTTTTCCTGCAGCCATTCAAGATGAACTTTATTTTCAGCTACCAATCACACAGCTTATAGGTTTGTTAGATCTATGAACTTCAAATATCTACAGACAACATAGTTGTCAGTAACAACTCTCAAAAATTTCAGAGCTGCATAAAGAATTAATTCTGAACTATAAATATCTAGTATGAAGCTGGGTGTGGTAGCACATGCCTTTAATCCCTGCATTCATGGGGGTAGGGGTAGAGGCAAGAAGAACTCTGTAAATTCAAGGCCAGCCTGGTCAACATGAGTTCTTTGTTAGCCAGGGTTACATAATAAGACTCTGTCTGAAAAACAGAAACACCAAATTAGTTTAAATCCTAACTGGAGCATCTGCAGATGTGACAAAATATATCAATATTTTCTGGTTATAGAAGCCTTCAGTTCTACAAATGGCTGCTGGTGAATATTTACTCCATTCACCGACATTGACAGATGTTTCATTTCTGCTTTATTGTCATATTTTTGTCAAAATGAATCAGAAGCACAAAAATATGAACAAACTCTTTTATGATAAGAAAACACAAAACTCTCTTTGTGTTCTCTCTTGCTTAGATCGCATCTGTATAAACACCTAGGGATTTCAAGACCCAGACTCCAGACGTACCGTTTGCAGGTGCTGCTCCTGGTTTCGAGGCTTGTGACACTGGGGCTGTGTAGCAAAGCTTAGGTGAAATAAAAACAAAAAAATTACATCCAATTGTTTTGGTGTTATCTTACTTTGGCTCAGTCTAGAGGTGAATGAGCCTTCAGAAGAGACTGGAGGGGAGTGCGGGGGGTTGGGGGGGGGAAGAAGAAGAAAAAGAAAAAATATAGATTGCTTAAATGGCCTTGAAAACCTACCTGGAAAATTCCTGCAATTTGTTACCAGGCTTTTCTTAGCCTCTTCTTAAGATTCCTTCTTTCATTCCCGTGTTTATTCCCCCAAAGCTTAGTTTGTCATTTAAACCAAAATGATTCAGATGAAGAACTTGATCGGTGAGAGTAAATCCACAAGTTTTTTTTCCTGCATGGGATATCTTTTTTTTTTTTTAAGGTGATAAAACTTAAAAATATGTTCGGTTCAATACTCACACTTCTCATTTCTTTCTAAATGATAGTGCGATGCGGTGTTGTCTGCTGGTAAATCACTGCGGCATCTCACTCCGGAGCTGACAGCATTTTTAATGGTCCAGAAAATGACACCACGTATATCAATATAAGCACCTGGCTGGCATGCACCTACAAGCAGGGTGGGCTCTGGTTTCTTCTCCCCACTTTTCCTGAGGAGTTGCCAGGAAACCTCTTGTCTTAGGTTTCCAGGCCCAAGAATCCCATGGGCTCATATTAGGGAGCAAAATAGAGGCAGAAGATCAAACCTGCAGTATTTATATGACCACGCTTATGAGAGATCTGATGGATTGCCCACCCTGTGGGCTAAGAGTTAGCGTCTGGCTACCATGACTACAGAACCGCACCGGTATTGGTGGAGAAGCATGTATGACAGCAGAGTGGACAGCTTACTTCTCATGAATAATGAGGTTTTTCATTTCCTGTGCATCAGTCAGCACATGTACGTGCCAGGGTATTCAGAGTGACAGACGTTGGTGAGATTGTTTGATCCAGATACACGTTGTAAATCAAAGCATCTACCAAATTGGAAAGTAGTTATTATTTGCATAATAAACAGCAAAGATCCATCAGGAGTGAGTGTTCTGGGTGTGTGGAAAGCTCTCTGAGAAGCAAGACTTAATGGGAGCTGATCTTGTCCTATGACAATGCCAGAAAGAGTTTATGAAAATGTCAAGCAGCAAGAGAAGATTCTATGCTGAGTCAATGTTCTGGTAATATTATTAGTGAGAGACTTGCTTTAGTTGTTCAGCATCCAAGAATTCCATGAATGATGGAAAATACTTTAAGTCGGGTTTGGCACATGTCTGCAATCCTAGCACTACTGAGGTAAGTACTATTTGCTAAGAGAGCCCAAGTTAAGGTCATCCTGGGCTACATACTGAGTTTTAGGCTAACCCCATTACATAGCAAAATTATCTAAAAACATAAAAAAGGAAAAGAAAAAATATTTTTCTTGAAATAGATATTAACTTTAAATTTTAAGAAGTGCAAACAATAGACATTTTCAGCATGGGGGCTAAAAAGCCATATGGAACCAGTCATGATGGTACATATGTACAATCTCATCAGTCAGGAAGCAGAGGCAGGAAAATTATTTCCAAGCTTGAGCTCAGCTTGAGCTAGGTACTTTGTGGGTACCTAGCCAACTAAAGCTACACAGTGCCACCTTTTCTCATACAAGGCAAAACAAAATAGTAGCAACAAAACCCAGCCAAACCAAACTCAAAAACAATCAAATAAAGTAAATGTTTTGATATATCTATATAACGAGATAATATATAAAGTTCAAATGTTATAGAGATATGAAAGCATTTAATGATATGACTAATCCAATGATGAAATTAGTCTTATATATTGTACTATAGCATTTTGAAAGAAATGATATATATTATACATATACACCCTAAAATTCCATCTGTGAGTATATGCTTGGGTACACTGTGGAGGGTAACTGCTGAGTGAGAACACTGGCAGTATGTGTATGCTGAGGTTATACATGAACTTCATTGTATTAGATTCTCTGTTTATAGTCACTCAAAGGAGACTAATTTGTATTTGTGTAAGTGAAATATTTTAAAATGATAAAATTAGAATAAATAAATAAGATTGAACAAAAATGATATGACTAACCAAACCTTGGCGTGGCAACGCTTCCACAGAAAACCACAAGGCGTTTATCATCCTCCTTCTCTTCTTTTGTTGTCAAGCTTTCCATGGTGTTAAGTGTAGGAGTAGATAGTCTGCATTCCTGTGCTCTGCAACCTCTGAGAGTTTGAAGAATAATGAGGAATTCCTTCAGATTTTAGAGGGGCCGGGCTTAGAGGATACCAGGGATCTTTTTCTACTTCTCTTAACATTGACCTCCCTTTATGCCTCTCTCATGTGATTTTATCTACTGACACACCTATGACTCATTGAACATAATGTTGGGAAAAGGACCATGGAGGGGGATGCATCTATGAGAGCTAAAGACAAAACTAGAGATTGCTTTCCACCATGAGCGGATTGAAATGTGCCAAACCATACTTCAAGTACAAAATCATTTGCTTATATGTTTGGTATATGGAAATCAGTTATATTTGGAGTTCACAAATAGCATTCACAAATAAATAAACAAGAGCACACAATGTAATTACAAGGGCCAGAAATGATGGGGGTGTTGGAAAAGTCACGCGCTACCTCAAAGAAGGTCACCATACTTCTAAGTTAGTTGAAAGTAGGTCAATGACTTGGGCAGATCACATCACTTGGAGAGGAAGAGATAGACTGAGGTTGGGACCAAAAATGATGCTCACAATGGAATGAACAGTTCCCACTAATATGAATTTAACTCTTTCCTTTACAAAGCAAATGCTCACTGGACATCTACCCTGACTGCTTTCAGTCTGGAGATTTGAGGTAATGTCCAAACTGACATTAAGACACATTTCCTGGGGCTGGAGAGATGGCTCAGTGGTTAAGAGCACTGAATGCTCTTCCAGAGGTGTGAGTTCAATTCCTAGCAACAACATGATGGCTCACAACATCTGTAATGGGATCCGATGCTCTCCTCTGGTGTGTATCTGAAGACAGCAACAGTGTACTCACATAAAATAAATAAATGAATAAATCTTTTTAAAAAAAGCAAAGCAAAAAAAAAAAAGGCACATTTCCCTAAAACATCCATTTTAATTTAAGCATGAGACATTTCTAAAACAGTATCAAATACATTTCAGGATTTGTTTCAGTTCTAGCACTTGATGCTCGAACAGAATGCTTTATTGTGTGAGTACTGTACCATCACATGTTTCCAGGCATTGGTAACTACCATTGTGGAACGCACATCCTGGTTGATATCCATTGAGAAATATATAAAACCAAATATGTTTCTGTGACATTTTTCTGGCTAGCGTAGGTGCAATGAAAGACATGGTAGGTGTAAGGGACTGTGGTATTAGGTATATGACTGTGTGAAAGACGATGGCATAAAGAAAGCAAGAGAAGAAGAGCATGGTCATGTGTCTTGAGCCTTCTCCCAGGAAGAGGAACATCAAGAAAGTCACCCGTGGAATTAAGATGTGCTTTGTGACTTCAAGGAACAACCAACAGGCCAGTGGGGCCGAAGTGAAGTCATTAGGGGAAATGGTAGGAGCTGACATGTGTGAGGGAGTGCGGGACTATGCTTTCTCATCGACTTTCTGGAAAGCCATCGGCGTCCACTAAGCAGATGACTCTATCTGCCGACTTGAATTTCAGGAGGCTTGCACAGGATCTTTGGCTGCAGGCAGATAGTAAGAGGTAAAAGAATGCAGATGAGGGTGGAAGTGGGAATCCAGGCGGGTACTCCTGTAAAATTCAGGACAAAAGATGATGGTACCACATTCTGTAGCAGTATGTGAGACAAATGGGTAGAGTTTAAATGTACTTGTCAATAGTCTTCCAGCAGTGTAGGAAATAGGGAAAGACCCGGGCATGGCTGTAGGGTTTGAGTACATATAGTTTCAGGTTTGGATCTGTCATATATTAGGATGGCCTTTCGGAGAAACAAATTTTGCATAGCTTTTAACACTGAAAGAAGCATCTTCAAAGTTCTTTCCAGTCTGCAAATGATCATCAGTACTGTTTATTGACACTGGCAGGGCTGTCTCTTCTAAAGCTCTCCTTCTATCCTTTATCTCCATCCAGTTTATAGGTTGGTAATTCTAAGACACCAAATAGGTGTGCCCTATCCACCACCTTCTCGAATGGTGGTTTTCAACTTTCCTAATGCCGCAGCCCTTTAATATAGTTCCTCATCTTGGGGTGACCTCCAACCACAAATTTATTTTCATTGCTACTTCATAACTGTATTTTTGCTGCTGATATGAATCATAATGTAAATACCTGATATGCAGAATATCTGGTATGTGACCCCTTTGAAAGGGTCAGTCAACCCCTAAAGGGGTTGCAGCCCACAGCTTGAGAACCACCATTCTAGAAATGCTCCCAGTAGCCAAAGCTAAAAGTTCCCTACTTTCTTTCCTCACTCTTGAAGGGCCCCTCCCAGCCTTCAACATACTGAGGCTCACCATGGCCTAGCCCCTGTCCCTAATCTTCAAGAGAGCTGCTTTTAGGGTGCTTGAGTAGAGCTTATACAATGTGTGAGCTGGATGTACAAGGCTTTCTAGGGGAACAGTCAGAGCCTGAGAGGAAAAGAACAAAAAGAAAAGAAGTCAAGTGTCCCAGGCCAAGAGAGGCTCTCAGTGTCCCCATTGCGGTTGACAACCTAGAGAAGTTAGAATTTAACTCAAGACCCACCTCCCAGGCCACAATAAAGGGAAATTTGCTGAGGAGCAACACATGACTCCTTTTCCAACTTGATTTACAATATAAATGTTCATCTCATACCATATATGCAGGCTGCTATGTAGGTGTGGGAAGCAATACAAGCCACTTCTCTTTAAGAATACCTCTAGACCAGTCTTCTGCAAGCCTCATCCTCCTTCCTTGCAAAGTCCCTGAGTATATGAATCTCACGTGATGATTATCTGCTTGCCTTACCAAGGAATCATTCAGGAATCTTTGCTCCTCTGGATTCTAAAAGGGAAAGCTGGCCATTACATCCTCAAAAGTATCTATAAGGGAAATGAAGGAACCACAGCTTGATCTTATGATCTGAGATTTAGTAGCAGGGTTGAGGTGGCATAGTCATACCCAAAGCTGGAGGGAAGCAATCCAGGTTCCTGTTAATTTCTAGCTTCATTCAACATGAAGATGCCACTGCAATGCTTCCCACCGGGGAGCCTCAGTGGCTAAGTAACATGGCTGACCCGTGACAGGCTCAGTACCCTACCTGCCCAGGCCTCTCCATCTGTAAAATGGGGTTAATAATACCACACTGGGTAGTGAGAGGATACATGGGATAATATATGCAAAGCCTCTTTTGCTTTTTTTTTTTTTTCCAGAAGAAAGACACTATCTAAACCCAAGGTATTATTATCATTCATTTTAACTTCGGAATAGCATCATCTTGTCATTTTTGATCCCATAATTACAATACATCAGGTAAGCACAGATTTTAAAATCAAGGGAGCACCGTACAACACACGGAGACGTGAAAACTTTGTCACAGGAGAACAGCCTTGACAACTTCGAAAGTGCCTAGAGCTGCATCCATTTCCATATTAATGCATGCCACATACATCACGGAGTAGGAAGCTCCTGGTGTTTGCTTAGCCTGCACCTTATATTTGACAATCACTCAAAAAATGGCATGGGTTGGCTTTGTGTCAGTAGGTACCTACTGCCAATAAGTACTCTTTTTTATTAAGACAGAGGAGTGATCATGAGTTCTGTCTGAAGCCACAGACCCACCCAGCCCACTTGTGACAATCAGAAGTCTCTGGCTTGAAAGCAGAACTAAAAATTGGAGGAAACATAATCTCTGCAGGCTGTTCAGCCATGTAGCTTATCTCAGAACTTTTGAATATGGCCATTTTCAGAAGTTCTTAGTATTGTATCTCCAGGATTTTATGTGCCAAGTTTTTTGTTTATTTATTTTTTTAACTTGCCATGTTTTAATTTAACCATTTATTTGTCTGCCTTTGTCCTTCTGAGGACCCTCAGAGTCCCATTAAATTAGGGGCAATAAGAAGACCATGACTTTATTCTAATACAATGTGACCTTACCCAGGTGTGGGGCCTCTGTTTCTCTGACCAATGAAATGCAGAGGTAAAACAGAGGTCCTGTATCCCTCTGCTTTAGTAAAGAACTGGCTATGACCTATGGGTAGAGAACTGCAGGGATTAGAGGCAATGTCCTTCCCTGACTTCCTTTGCTAAACACTACATTTTGAGTGCCCAGGTTTATTTTTGGAATCACCATCCATGTAAGGAATGATACTGGAAAAGGCTTCGGTTATTTTTCTCCCTGGTGGAAACCCTGGAGTGTTATGCAGCTTTAATTAGCAGTGAGATGCTGTTGCTTTGGGTGGAGACCAAGGTAAAGCCCTTTGGGTATCTCTTTTGGCCCTCGCTGCAGAGATTGCATGGTGACTCCATCCCGATGCTCCTTAGGCACAGCAGAGATGCTGAGCTGAAGGATGCATGGGAGCTGTGGGGGCAACCTTTACAGAAATCAGTATTTTAACAAGGACTCGTGGCTGGGTGAGAAGAGTACCCTGTTCTATGAATTGAGCCCATCATGGTACCAAATGTTCCTTTCATCTACCTGCACTCTCAAGTCCATGGGCCAGAGGCCACCAGCTCTTTAATGTAACTACTGGGTGGATAATGTCCACTCAGCACTTTTCTCTTGCAGTTTGAGTGGTCTAGAGTGAAAATGTTGCTTTTGGCCTGATTAATGGGGAAGAAGGGATTACTGAATAGAGTGGGCATGCTGGAGGGGTGTGTGTGTGTGTGTGTGTGTGTGTGTGTGTCTGTATGTGTGTGTGTAGCAGAAATCGTGGGGATTTTATGCTGTAATTTTACCATTCACTTTTCTGTTGGTTTAAAATCTAGCAATTTTATATTTTTTAAAGGCGGAAATAATGAGTCTGTTGATACTAATTTAAAATTTTTATTGATAATCCCTGAGGTATCTCTTGATTAGAAAATTATCCCAGTAATAGAAATGACTCTTTGCCTTTACCCCATATGGGCAGATCAGGGTAAAAATAGTCCGGTGGTATAATTTAGCTATCCTCTGCTGATTCAGGTACAAGATCCATTAAACTCATTATGGGCCAGACACTGTGGAAGGGCCGTTTACAGACATTTCAGTTAATTCTCCCAACCTTGTGCTACAGCATCAAGAAAGCCCAGGGAGATGGAATGAGTTACTAGCATGGCACGGCTGGGACCGGGAACCAGACCTCTGGGAATCCATGTTCAAGACTCAATTGCATACACCACCCAGGGCAAACAGTAATTCCCTGGGGGTATTTTCTACCTTAAAGAAACATTTGAACAGAAAGGAAGAATAGACATAGGGGAAAGATGATCGAATCCTAAGTGCACCCCAAATACACCCCAACAACCTTAAGGCTGGTCTCTGATAATTGACACCTTTTCTGGAACACATAGCTAAACTTATACATTGTAGTGAAGACTGTAATCCTTTCATTAAAAATGACTTGCTTGCTTTATTGATTTTTAATAAATGTGTGCAGTCACCTGGCATCTCAACAACAAGGATTTAGCCAGTGATGGTGAAGTCCCTCACTTTTCTCTCTAAATCCTATTTCCTGGATTCTTAATAACAGTTTATGCTTATGATTATTGAAAGAGTATTCCCTGCTTTCTTCATCATTTGAACCACTGTGCATACAGATAACACGTTTAATTTTTAATTGTTTTTTAACTCTTCCTGAGCAAATTCATGAAAAGTTTACTCCGTATGCAATTTTCTTGTAACTAGGAAGATAAACGCATAACCTCATTTATATGGAGATACTTTTAAAAATCTCAAATATCTAGGGACATCATGGGGGTGGTGAATCATGAATCTAGAATCAGGAGAAACGAGGGGATGACAAAGGGCACAAATTTGAGTGATGCAGGATGAGTCAGTCTAGAGACCTCATGTACAACAGGAATACTATAATTAATACTACACTCTACATTGGACATTCTTGGTTTTGTTTACTTAGGAAAGCTGTGCCCAACTTTACTGACAGATAGCATTTAACCCAGTGAAATGCCCCAGAAGTTCCTAGTAACACATATTCATGCTCGAAGGCTCCACAATACCTGCTCTGTTCCTTGCCCACTCTTCTCTTTTGTGTTTCCTCTCTGTTTCTCTCTGAGTATTCCTCCCTTGTCTTTCTGATCCAGTGTGCCATCCATCCCTCCTCCTCTCCCTGACTGCCATTCTACTCACGTACTCCACTCCCAATCCGTGATCCTGTGCTTCACACAGACCCCCAGGGAAGTTTGGTGAGTGCCATTAATCTCATAGGGAACAGGCCCTGGAATGTTAGTGAATAAAATTCTTCATCTCATTATATAGGTTAATAAGCTCCTAGAGCGTGTTCAGATGCTATGAAATATTAACGGTGTGACCCAGAAGTTGGAGGCTGAGGGTGTCTTCCGCTGAGCATATTAGGAGCCCTTGCAGACTGAACATCAATCAGATATTAAAACAAAGAATTTGCAAGTGGATAATAAAAGCCAGCAGAAGAATTTCTGATTTCAAAATGTCTGCTATATGAATCGGGTTCTTGGAAGAACACCCGTTACTACTTAAAGGAATGCACACTCAAAGCTAAATATGTACCTAAGTGTCCAATGAGAAAATAAATAGCAGAAATCATTTTGGAAATAAAGAAATGAATCATGAGGTACATGCTTGGTGAGTCTCCCTTTAGTCACCAGTATCTGGTGGATAGTGGGTAAGAGGAATTCACTTCATTTATTTTATTAAATTTACTCCTGTGTATCTATGTGTGTGTACATGTATGTGATGTGTGCAGGGGAACACACATACACATACACACACACATACACACATACACACTCACTGTAGTGTGTATGTAGAAGTGAGGGATCAACCCTGTGGAGTCTCTTCTCTCCTTCCACCTTTACATGGGTTCTGAGGATTGAACTTAGGTCGCCAAGTGTGTGTGCCAATAGCCTTTATGTGCCAAGCCATCTTGCCAACCCAGGTTCCAGTTTTGATTGAATGGAGTCTTGCATCTTCCCTTGAACTCATATAAAGCAAGAGTCTGCTGTGCCTTCCAGAGCAACAAAGGTCCAGAAGTCAAACCAAATCCTTTATGATAAAGATTTTACGTGTTCCTCAGATAGAGACATAGAGTTATCCTTTACATCCAGGTGTTCTGGTGGACTTCAGCTGGTAAGAATGGAAACTAAAGCCAAGAAAACACAGAAGGGTTCATTTCTTGGCTTGTCTGAGCTGTTTCTTTATTCTCTTTTGGGTGTGATAAGGCACTTTATTGGTGCAAAGTGCCTATTTTAGGAGGGGATAGCTCACTGGTTCAACTAAGGCAAGACAGAGCCACAAGTTTTACGAAAAGAAAAGATTCAAAACTGTTCATTTGCGTGGTCACAGCATCACCTTGCCCAAACATTTCCTCTGTGACTAGATGCCTTTTCTACCTACATACTGGAGTTCCTTCTGCAAATGTGTAGGTAGGATGGGCACGGTTTGCCAGCAGAGGCTTAGTCAGAACCCACGAGGCTTTCCCTTTTTTTTTTGCTGACTCTCACTTTGACGTCTGAGGGGAGAGTCTGGAGATTTTTTTGGACGATCCAAACTTGTTGCCCAAATAGAAAGACCCAGAATTGTCACATGCTACCAGAACTGTTTTCCCATGCAGATTTTGGTAAAGAATTGGGTGAGCTCAAAGATACAGAGAACATTTCATTAAAGAAAGATCGGTGACAGGTCCTACTTGTCCAGTAGTGTCCTCTAGGTTGGAACCTGTGTCCCTGACCCAGAGAATAATGGGCATGGTACTTGAAACTTCAGACAGTAGACATCCACATTCCTGGACTGACTCAACATCTCTTTCCATTCACTTTCTTTCCCAGATTTACTAGCAGTCATAGATAGCCATTTAACATCACACAATGTTACACCAAACTCTGATGAGTGGAGAGAAAGGTAGGTTTCTATTATTATTATTATTATTATTATTATTATTATTATTATTATTATTATCAGAAACCAATAAAACTTGCACCTACCCTTTGGCTATGCCTTGAATGTAAACTCTGTGACCAGAGAGGCAAAAACTATGGAGGGACCAAGGTGGAAATTCTCAAGATCTAGCACCATTGAACTGTGGAAAGAATACCAGCAGCATCCTTCAAGGGGCGTGGTGATAATGAGAAGAATCCCTGTCCAAGGGGCGTGGTGATAATGAGAAGAAT
>NW_022196896.1:103539658-103567558 GCF_008632895.1 Mastomys coucha
CAAGGGGCGTGGTGATAATGAGAAGAATCCCTGTCCAAGGGGCGTGGTGATAATGAGAAGAATTCCTGCCTAGCAGACCCACTGTGGTATAGATTAAACATGAAATATGCCTCCCACAGGCTTGTGACTTGAATGCTTGGTCTCTAGATGGTACTCTACTTTGGAAAGTTCTAGAAATTTAGGAGGTAGAGCTACACTGGAAGAAGAAGGTCATTGGTAGGCAGGTCTTTGGGGTATACTATTTTTGGATGTTTTCTGTGTTGTTCTCATGTTACTGTCTATTATGCTATGAAGAGTGGTCCTTGACCAAATCCCGTTTTGTATGTGTATACTTTTTTTTAGTTAGGGTTTTACTGCTGTGAACAGATACCATGACCAAGACAAGTCTTATAAACGATGACATTTATTTGAGGCTGGCTTACAGGTTCAGAGGTTCAGTCCATAATCATCAAGGTAGGAAGCATGGCAGCATCCAGGCAGGCATGGTGCTGTGAGTTCTACATCTTCATCTGAAGGCTGCGAGTGGAAGACTGGCTTCCAGGCAGCTAGGGTGAGAGCCTTAAGCCGATGCCTACAGTAAAACACCTACTCCAAGAAGGCTACACCTCCTAATGGTGCTACTCCCTGGGCCAAGCATAAACAACCCATCACATACATGTTTGTGTGGCATATGCAGGGGTGGCAGGTGAGCTCACCCATGTGTGTATGTATGGAGACCAAAGGAATAGTTTGGGTATCTTTCCTAATCCATTGCCATCTTTTTTTTTTTTTTTTTTAGACAGCTTCTCACTGAACCTAGAGATCACCATTTTGGTTAGACTGGCTGGCCAAAGAGCCCCCAAACTTTATCTGTCTGAGGTTACAGATGGGCACCATCACATACATCTTTTGCAGAGATTTAGAGAATCAGAACTTAGCTCCTCTCCCTCCTGCAGCAAGCACTTTACCTGCTAAGCCCTCTCTCCAGTGTCTGTCTGTCATATGCTGCTAACATCCATATTTGGCTCAAGCACACCGGGTAAAGTAAATATGGATGGGATCTGTTGTAACCATAAGCCAGGATAAATATTTCCTCTCTTAAGGTTTTCTGCTGCTATTTTGTCATGAGGACTTAAAGTCACCCAACACATACTTTATGATAGGCTGTCCATTATTAATGCTAAACAGACATAGAGCTCTGCCTGGTACTCAGTAAAAATACTTTCAGCTAATAAGTTGAAGAGAGCCATGGGTGACAAGACTTTAAGAACTATCTTAATAACAATCATTTAAACACTTGCTTCTCCAATTAGCTTAACGAGCTTCAGAATTATGTACCCAATTGTTTAAAAGGTAGCCCCAGACCAGCCTGGTTTATAATGTAAGCCCCAGGACAGCGGGGCTAAACTATCACCAAAAGGTGCCATGAGATGGATAACATGAGGCATAGCACCTCCAATTCTTTTACCAACTATTTTTTTCCCTAAATCTATTTGTTTCACATAGTGGGACTTACTCAGACCCACCAGCGATATAAAGAACGACATGGAGGCTTTTGGATATTTTATACTTTAGGCCTTTTTAGCTAAGGCAGTCTCCTAGTTACTTTAAACTTAACCTTGCTAACTAGTCTATGTCTTGTCACATGGTTAGTTCTATCTTTCTGCTCTGTTCTGGTCCATCCATTCACCTTTGAGTCTACTGGCTGAATCTCTCATGCCTCATTTCTTCTCCCAGCATCCCCTTCTCTCTCTTTGAAATTGTGATCTCTACTTCCTGCTCAGTTATTGGCCATGAGATCGTTATTACAGCCAATCAGATGCAGTTCTAGATTGCCTTAGGCAGGCGAGGAAGAACAAATATTTACAAAATAGAAAACTGAGTAATGGACCATAGAAATGGCAATACCAGAATCCTGCCAAAACTTAGCTCCCTACCATTTCAGAATTAACAATTGAATATGCAGAGACACATCTTCATGCAAGGTACCCCAACCACTCCAGTCCTTCGTTTTTCTTATCTATTGTTCTGTGTCACTGGGGCTAGAAGCCAGGATCTTTTGTACACTAAGTAAATGTTCTCCCCTTGAGCTACATCCTCAACTCAACTTCCTAATGTTAATTGATAATTGCATTGTTCCTTAGCTGTTGAAGCTAGAATATCATCATTGAATGGTAGTCTGTTGGGCCTGAACATTGTCAAAGTTCAAGACCCATAACCTATCCTAGAGAAGTCTTCTTTCCCCTTCTCTTTGAGTCTGGAACACAGTCACACAATGAGCTAAAGGTATAAAATGTACAAACATATGCAGTTATCTCTATCCCAATTCATCCCTCCTCCTCCCATATCTTTAGACTCAAAACCAAGGAGGAGAGAGGGCATGAGAAGGATGTAAGCTCTGCCCTTTAGGGCTCTGTCCAGCTTCTTGACATTGGGAAAGAATGGTCTTCCTGTAAGAGCAGGAAGAACTAAGCAAGCATCTGGTGTATTCAGAAAATAAGAAGAATGTAGAGCCTCATGTGAGAACCAAATTGCTAGAGATGTTTTAGTTTATAGCTCATATAGCCTAACCCTATCCACTTGGGGCTGTCAACATGCAGCCCCTAATCTACAATCATACCAAAAGTGTCAACACTAGTCAGAAATAGACAAGATACAACTCCACCAACTAAAGCAAGCATGCATGCTGGTAAGTGACTAGGAAGTATCAACCATAGTTCATTGTGGAAGGCCTGGTCTCTGGCTGGTGTTGCTATTTTAGAAAACCCTGGAAACTAGAAGGAGGGTTTTAGACAGAAAACGAGAAGTGACTAGGGAGTGTGTATTGGTAACTGGATCTTGTCTTGGACTCTTTTCTATCTCTCTGCTTCTTGTGTGGTGTGAGTGGAGTTGCCTCTGTATAGACGCAGATACATCAATCCAGATGACTTTGGATCAAATCTCTGAAACTACGACACAAATGAAGTTTCTTCCTTTTCCCTCATGTATTTGGTCACATCAAAGAATGCTGTGACTCACACAAGAGGGATAAAGACCCATTCATCAAAGCAGGATTCGAGTCGACCCTAAGGCTGACTGGATACGGGGTTCAGAGGATGTCCAGACGATTCTTTGCCTCTTACCTTCCTTCTCAGGACTGCCAGCCTGCTTCTCGAAGGGGCTCACCAGCTCAGCTCAAACCCAGGGATAAAGTCGTAGAACAAAGCAGACCCCAGTGAAAAACAGTAAGAGTTTGCTGGAGCCACCAGCCTTTGTATACATAATAACAGTAACTGTTTGCAGCCACTGGGTTTCTAAGATGACAATCCATATACTGAAGTAATGAAATAGGGTTTTTTTTTTTCCTCTTCAAGCTTTTAAGTTCAACAGATCTTATTATTTTACCCATAAATCTAATAAATTTTTAAAGAGGCACTTTACAATTTTGGCAATTAAATTCCCTTAAACCGCATTTATAAATGTAATACATACGATTTTCTTTTTAAGTACTTCAAATACTTGACTAACAAGCACAACTTTCCCAAGTACTGAGCAGTTCTTATAAATCTAATAAACTAAGCTTGGTGACCTTTCAATTCTCTTAAATCCTGCAGTGCTGTTTACAAACTTAGCCGGCTCTTCTTAGAACCTTGGACTCTGAAGATTTAGCCTGAAATCAGCTCCTTAATTAGACACGCAAACTAGAATCACAATGGCTAATTATGAAGTTGACTGTGCCAGAACCTCTTAAATATGACAGGTCCTTTACGAACATTACAAACGCCGTTCAGTTGCCAGACATACAAGGATCGTCTCAAGTTAAGCGTGAAAACATTAGAGGTGAGGACTCTCTTTACCTCTTTCCCTAGCTGACTAATTCTACAACCTTCCCATGTTAGAAACAGCAGAGAAGTCCCTGGGTTATTTTATTCCTAGAACATTGGAACTTTGTTCTCCCTTGCTGCCATTTCTCATTAATCCCGGATTTAGACACAGACCCCAGAGCTCTGGAGCTAAAGACATCAATTCTCTCTGCTCAGAGTTGCACGCCTTTGTAAACATCCTGCAGTCAACATAGCTGGCCCGAGTCCTACCAGCGAACCATGTTTTAGTTGGAATCAGTCTCCTGGGCTGAAATTAAACTCTTAAGTTATTTCATCCTATTTCTTTCACTGTTTTTTTTTTCACCCAGTCTGAATCATGAATTTAGTAACCTCTCTTCTACAGTTGGCATCTCTGCTTGCCTAAATTCACCTTATCTACTTAACTGTCTGGTTTTCATGCTCGCTAGATGCTGGTCTGCAGCTGTGACAGACATGTTAGCAACAAGAACTCTGGCATTTTGAGTTAAATGGCTACCCATCAGGCCAGGTGAGCTAAACATTTGGTTATAAGTTCTTTGTTCCTGAGTCCCCAGTCAGGGGAATAAGAGGAGAGAGAAGCAGTCACTGCTGGGAATGGAGGACAATATGCAGCTGCCTGTGAAGACTGTCCCTCAGCACCCACACACATTCTCACCAGTCTGGGGCCCATGACACCGGCTAATGTGTTCCTCCTCATAATCCAGCCATCATTTACACTTGTGGGCCTGTGACTCAAATCTTTAATGGCTCATAAGGTCTCTTATAACAGCACCATTAGGCCTAATAAGTTTCATCCCTCACCATTTCTCGTATTTTGGTGCTTCTGTTGGATATAATCAATGATTTACTACTTGGTTTCTACTGGTGTTGTAAGTTTCCATTCATTCTTTTCTTCATGTGTGTCCAGCTGTTCATCTACGACATTCTTTCCTGCCTCATTGTCTACAAAGTTCCCATTATTATGGCAGTAATCCATTCCACAATCCACCCCTTCATCCCCACTCTGCTTCTTAGCTGGACCATCTTCTGGGGCTCCCTAGCATTGTAGTGAGTTTGCTTAACCCACATCTCAATGTTAGCCTGCTGTATGTCTTGTCATCATGTCACTTACCAGTAAACTGTTGGATGCTTGAAGGCAGTGTCCCTAATATCCTCCCAGGGACCTAGACTATGGGAAGTCTCATTAAAGACCTCCACCATGAGGCCCCTAAAACAAACGTAACTGTCATATAGGAATGATTAAGATGAGTCCTAGTATACAATGAAAACCGGTAGTTTGTGTTTCAAAGGGAAAAAGGTTAAGAACAATAGTTACATTATTCAGTCAGTCTTATTCAGTCAGTGCTCTGTGAAGAGACACCATGACCCCCACTGCAGCTCTTATAAAGGAAAACATTTAATTGGGGCCAGCTTGCCATTTCAGAGGTTTAATCCATTATTGTCCTGGGAGGAAGTATAGCAGCATGAAGGTAGACATGGCTCTAGGGAAGGAGTTCTACACCCACATCTGCAGGCTACAGGAAGGAGAGAGATGCTGGGCCTGGTTTGAGCATTTGAAACCCCAAAGCTTGCCAGCACCCCTCCTGAGATATACTTCCTCCAACAAGGCCACAGTCACTCCAACAAGGCCAAACCTCCTAATCCTTGTCAAGTATTGCTATGCCCTAATGACCAAGTATTCAAATATAAGAGTTTATGGAGGCTGTTCTTATTCAAACCACCCTAATGAAAGGTCTCATATCAAGGTGAAATGACATAATTAAAGGTACCAGTGAATCTAGGGACTATACCACCTCTAAATAATATCTACGAGCTGACACTTGAACGGTTGTATTAATGTCCCAAAGATAAACTTTATATTGTTCACTTTAGTAACTATGTTTCCTTTACTGAATTCCTTTGACATAGATATGGCTTTTCTTGTGTTTTTATAGAGGAAGAAGTCAAGACACAGAAGTTAAGTTGCCTCCAGACTCACTACACTTACCTATTAGAAACATGTAGTGTTCTACCTGGGGCCAGGTAACAAGACAATGAATGATAAAGGTAACAAAGAAAGTAGAAAGGGAAGAAGAAAGGAAGGAAGGAAGGAAGGAAGGAAGGAAGGAAGGAAGGGACACAGGAAGGGATGCAGGGAGGGAGGGAGGTAAGAGAAAGAGGAGGGAGGGAGGAAGGAAGGAAGGAAGGAAGGAAGGAAGGAAGGAAGGAAGGGAGGCAGGGAGGCAGGAAGGCAGGGAGTCAGGGAGGGAGGGAAGGATGGAGGGAGGGAGGGAGGGAGGGAAGGATGGAGGAAGGAAGAAAAGAGAGTGTGCGAGAGGGGGGAAATCCAGAAAGAAAAGACACCAAGACCTGAGACCCTGTTTTCATTTACAAGGAGATGGTCACCTCTGCATGGAGGTATTTATTAATATTATTTGCTGTCTCTTTATATATCTGAATGAATGTGTTATTTCCAGTTCAAGAATAAACCCAGATGCTTAATGGATGAAGTACATTAATTGACCATATCTATCTGCATGGTACAGGTGGGCCTGCAGTCCTCTAGGGGATTTGCCAGAAACATAGTTAGTAATCCCAAGATTCTTCCATAGAGGTTCAAGCTACTTTTCACCTAAATTAATTGTTTAAACTAGAATATCATTGTATCAGCAAACATCACATTCTATCTGGAGAGTCAGTGGTCAATCATCCAGGTCTCTAAGCTTTCTCCTTGTGTCTTTTTTGGGGGTCCTTCCACCAGCATGAAGCTATGACATTAAGGTAGGCCAAAGATTGAACAAGTCCCTATTTGCTGACTCTAGGGTTCCTTGCTTCTTTCTTTCTTTGAGTCACTTTCATAATGACAAAGGCTGTCACTCCAACTGATCACCCTTTTAGTGCTCGGTCCAAGCATATGACAAAGTTGCAAGCTAGCCAGTCAAGAGCAATCCAATCACTATGGCCTGATTTCACCCTCCGGACACTCTGTGGGATGAGTTTCCCTATTTGATGACACCACTTGGCATGAGAAACAACTCTGTGAAGCTGGAATTAAGATGATAGAAAATAGAAAGCTTGGGAAACAATGACTTTCTGTTTAATCATGTGCTTGCATGTGTCCCTGTGGTCTCTTTAGTCTCTGAAACAAGGCTCTTTCCCGGGCTGAATGCAGGATGCAGGATGAATATGCGTCTGTGGCTGTTAGGTTGATGAATGCCAAGTTGTGTGTGTGTGTGTGTGTGTGTGTGTTGCTTGGAAACTGTGAAGATGCTTGTAGTTAATGTTTAAATTAATTTGATTTAAATTTGTAGTGGGGTTAGTATATTTACAATGTCTTTCTTGAGGTTGGCTAGGTACCTTCATATTAGGAACTGTGTGTCCATTTTTAATGCTTTGTTGTTGATAAAGCCTGCTGAGTGGTCTTGGGCAAGCATCCTTTTCCCTTTACTTCTTTGGTTTCTATCTTTGAAATAAAGGGCTTGGAGCAAAGCACTTATACATCGTTGTTTATCTCTACAGTTCTAGAACGTGAGGTGATCTACAAGTCCTTAATGATTATAAATACCTTCCAAGCCAAGCACTGTGAGAGGCCAAAGGACAAGGATAACCATGAATTCTTTGGTTTATGCTACATGGTAAGACCAAGGCCAGGCAGTTCTACATAGAGTCGCTGTCACAAGCCAAACATCTTTCCAGTCATAATACCCTTGGCTGTCAAGGACTAATTTGTTTAGAAATAACTGTCTCCAGGTACAGAATGAAAGCATGTGTCATTTTATTTATTGGTTGCTGGTGCTTTTCTGGCTGAGATTTAACACCAAATCAATCTGCAGTAAAGTCTGCAGATCAAGCATATGGGAGAAGGACACTCATCAAAACCGCTACAGGCATGGCCAGGGCTATCACAGGCTACCTCCCCTCTGTGTGTCTTCCTCCATCCATTGGAGAGTACATCATTGGATCCCTTCTCAAGGCTCTTTTAGAAGGAGCTCCAACCTTCTAGAATTCAATCCTCTCCTTCAGTTCTCTGATGAATTAAGGTTCCAAGCAGACCCTACGACCACTACAGGTCTTTAACAAGATCTGTAATGGCTTATAAAATGGTTCCGTAACGTGCCGGCCTCTTTCTTGGTTGTTGTGATGAGATGACTTTGCCTTGTTAAGGAAGTGTTTCTGATTCTCACTGAGGCTGAACTCCACAGGCAGAAAGTAAATGCACAGCATTCTCCTGGAGCCCTGGGCACCGCTTTCATTAACTTGGCAGCTCTCTCTGTTCTGGATTCTGCTTTATACACTTCTCACAGCTCTGACACCTCTGTTCAATATGTCTTGTCATTCTTGGCTAATAAAATTGGCTTTGTGCCAAGTCAACCTTTCTCTCAAATCCTGGGTGTCCCCTCTCATCATGCCTTCCTTTTATCATTGAGCAAAGTGCCGTGCAG
This sequence comes from Mastomys coucha, assembly GCF_008632895.1. Lineage (NCBI taxonomy): Eukaryota > Metazoa > Chordata > Mammalia > Rodentia > Muridae > Mastomys > Mastomys coucha. The sequence continues at coordinate 103,547,901 of NW_022196896.1, forward strand.
TTTGACCGATCCACTGTGTGTTTCTATTTCAGTCATACAAACACAAACCTCTTCCAGCATACATCAGGGCCGTTTCCCAACTGTGACTCTGCTCCTTCCAGTTCTGTCTAGCTCATGTAGATTTTAAGAAAGTGATTTCTTTCTGGAGCTTTGTGGTTCTTTGTTCTCTTTGAACATAGTAATCATGAAAAGATTTCCCACCATTTTCTAGAAGTCCATCCACATGCTTAAGGAGCTCACCTTCTACTGAGGCGTCTCATTAGGGATTATTTCATTGTACACTATAGATCTGAATATCTAACAACCTATTCAACCTTCTCTATAACTCTGCCAGCTGGGAAATCTGTATGACATAGTCCCTTTGCCATATCATTCACTAAATTTTTAAATCAAATTATATAATGTTAAATGTGATGTTATAAGTACATATCACATTTATATATTTATAACATATTTATAATCTTTATGTTTATATAAATTTTGGTCTAGGCTAATTTAGTGCAGATTTTAATTTTTCTTCTTTCTGGCCCATATCTTTCATTATTCCCACCTCTCTTTCATCCAATTTCCTTGTCATTTTGACCACCTCTGTGTGTGTGTATGTGTTTGTGTGTGCACTTACTTATAAAAGCGCAGAAAGAACAAACAAACTCAGAAGGGTAAGCCTCTACCCCAGGGTTCTTAAAATCCTCAAGTCTGAAGGAAGGAAAGGAGGAAGTGGTCACTGGAGTACACTTGCTGCTGACCTGTGATAAACAGGTTAATATAGGGAGAAGGCAGATCACAGAGAGGTCAGAACAATAAACAGCATATAAGCAGATGAATGAGGCCAATGGAGAGTGTCTCAGTCCATGGTCTGCTGCTGTAACACAATACCTGACAGTTGCCTGGTTCATAAAGGAAAGAAGCTTACTTGCCTCACAGTCACGAAAGCCTGAGAAGATGGCTGTACCGTTTGCTCACCTTGTGATGATGGCCTGGATGATCTATCATCCCATGGAGGCCCCCCCTGAAAGGATTTGGTTTGATGTGAAAGAGAGGACATCAGGGGCAAACTTCCTTGCTAACAACCTCCCTCAAGATATTTAAACCAGTTCTCTAACACCAAGGAGTCACTCACTAGAGAACGGCACTAATCAAATGGTGAAGTGTCTCATCTCTGTGACCCAAACACTCTACCTAGGTCCCATGCCCTTACAGTGTAGTTCTAAGAACAAAGTTTCCAGCATATGAGTTTGGCGGGGGTGGGGGGAGGTGTGGAGGGAGCTATGTGTCCACACACCAGAGTGGAGAGTGTGGTCAATCTCCCTGGTATTTGTAGCACTGATTTATCTTTGCCTCATCAGATTCTGAGAGCTTCTAGAACACAAAAATTTCTAGTTCATCTCTTTATCTCTAGCCAGGTACACGAAAGTTTGCAAATGACATGTGTAAGACTTAAGCAGGACCTCCCATCTTCACATGTAAGTGCACATACCAGAGACCACAAGAAAGAAGCCTCCTGCATCTGAGCCCAGAGCAGAGATTTCCTATGCTGCTACCATCCCAGTATTGAATGTCATTGGGCCTCCTCCTATCTGCCATCCATCTCATTCACTGAAAAACAGAGCCCATGAAATTAGGCATCACAATGAATCAGAAGCAGGAGCCACGTTTGCCCTCTGTGGAACAAGAGAGGGCAAGGCCACTGGGGGAAGACTATGTAGAAGAGCATCAGCTGGGCTGATGAGGATTCGAGGACCATATGAATTATTTTTATATCCACTCAATTATAATTATGAGTTTCAGTGCACTATTTGCCTAAAGCATGTTCTCCCACTATGCCTGGACCTCTTTTTATTTCTTCCTCATTTAAAAGTAAAATTAAGTATCTTGTGATGATTCTACTTATACTCAGAAGGTGAAGAAGAAATGAAGTGGACAGCTCAGGTCTCTGATCATTGTTTTTCCCTTGAGGGAAGCCTCCTGCCATCGTCTGATTTATATGTTTGGCTGCCTTGTTGAACCAATGTGAGAGGCTACGATTAGAGCAGCCCACCCCTTCGTGAAGGGTGGAGGCCATGTGTCTGGGAATGCATGTGAGAACAGTCTGGGAGCATTTGAGAAACATTTGGTGATAAACTAACACCTGAGTAAGGGAAGAAACTGTGCTCACTGGACATGAGGAATGGGAAGTACAAGTTTTCTCAACATCACTAATGAACACTTTCATTCTACCTCAAGAAGACCATATTCTAAATGAGCAACCCTTTCCTGTTTTTCTGTCCACATGGGTTATAAGAAATGATAAACCATTAGCTTCTGGTGGCATGAAGCTCAAACTAATAGTATATGCCTTACCCAGTCTCCAAGTAGAATTGTATGAGAATAAGCCACTGTGGTTGAGTCCTGTTGGGAGTTGGAACAGAAGGTGCTTAGGGGCATCTTTTGCCTTCTGAACCATCATGACCACTCTCTGCTTTGATAGTTGAAACACAGGCATAGAATCAGGTCAAACTTACCCAGCTAGTGTTCTTCCTTATATTCTGGTATAGCTGAGTAGCCACTGTGATGAGAGACCTGCAGGAAGAACAACCCCAGCTGGGTGTCACTGTGTTCTGACACTGTGTTCTAAAAGCTGTAAAACTAAGCAATATAGTTGGAAACTAGTGGGTTGGTCTGATACTGCTTGTATTCTAATGATTAATACTGGCCTTCAAGATCTGGTTGTCCCCAATGAGCAGATCCTCACATATACCAAGTGATGCTATGTAAACTTTGCTCTTCAATTTAACTAGTCAGTAAAAGGCTAGAACACAATCTAGACTAATAGCTTGTAAGTAAATACCTGGACTGTGCCTCTTTTATACATGATAGCTAGAATTCTAAATTCATTTTACAGGAAACATCAAGGCAGTACCGGCTGCACCAAGAGCCTGTGGGCAAGCACAGTAACAATGGAGGACAAAGCAATGCCAGAGACTTATGAAGAGGCAGCCATCTGCCCAGGAATCTGTCCAGAGATTGTTCTCTGCCTGGGAGAACAATCTGATTGGAAAGTTACCACAAACCCTTTCCATTTAGACTTTATTTAAGGAAACCATTTTAATGAGCTATGACTATCTCATGCAATCATCTTAAAATAGGATGGGTATTAAATGTTGATAAAAACAACTTCACAGAACAATAGTGTGTGACTTTGTTCATCTCAAGTAGATTATTTAAAATAAACACAGGTAAATATGAAGACAGAAATTATTTTTAAACACTGACACAGTCATCTTGATTGAAATTATGAGTTAAAATCCATGATTAATCTGAGTCACCAAGTGAGTTTGGGACCACCCTGGTCTAAATATAAAGTTTCAGACTTTTCTGGAAGATGGTGACATAAACAAACCAGTCACGCAATATCCATGATTAAAGAAATATTATGTGCCCTTTATATATTTAACAACTGCCTCTCCTCTGTTTCTGGATTCATATTTTATATTAGCCACTAATCTATTACTCAGAAAAATATTTACTGAGTATCTATACAGATCAAGTTATGTCCAATATAAGCAAATTATAGATTGTGATCATGTCTCCCCTTAAAGAGATTACACTCTATTGAGTGCTGTGGTTAACCATGCATAAAGTTCTTTGGTGATTATAGGTTGAATATTAACTTTGGCTTTGTGCTTGGTAAATTTTACCTTTGTTGCCCACCAAGACCTGAAACACACTCATCAGCTGCAAAAACTCCTTATGTTTCTGGGAATATGCAGATGTTAAACACGACTTGATCTTTCATTTAGAAATAAAGGCTAGATTAAGCTGTGAAAAGAGCATCCAGGATTGATGGTAAAGCTAACAAAGTTAACTTTTACTGTTAACTTTTCACTTAACTAAACAAGGGGGTATGGTTCCAGAAGGTGGATTTGAGACTGGAGATAATGTGTTCTGGAGCCATCTATAAGCCAGCGCAGTACCTGTAACAGGCCAACACTGATGGACACTTGTTGAGAAGGAAACCTCCCAAGTTAAGCAGAGCTAGTGATAAAGACGCAAATAATTTTACTGTAACTCTGGCTGAGGGAAAACAATGGAGCACTGAGTGAAGCCATAAGTACCCTGGGAGAGACACACAGAGAAATGGTATTCCTATCAGTGAGAATCTTTTTAATCTTCTGGATTGGAAGCCATTACTGGATGATAAAATTAATCTATTGGTTCAGAACCAGCATCTTTTAAAAGAGAAAGAAGAGAAAGGGGCGAATGTATGCATTCAAGTTAAAAGGGGTAAGTTTTCTTCAGTAAGCTCATTTCTTGTTATATTATGCATATGTAAGTATACATGCATGCATATCATCTATCAATCTATTAGATAGATGACAAATAGATTTATCTATCTTTGGACATGTGTCATGATGTTACTGATACTCAGAAGTTATTGATCAGAATTTCTCTACAAGGAAAGAGAGACAGATCACATAAAGACACAGAGTGTGAGATGCCCAACCCAGTAGAGAGCTGCAAAGACGTTGGTCTGACTACAGGAGAAGAGGTTCCTGGAAGAAAGAGAATCCCATGTGCAAATCTCTTCACACAAAGGAAAAAATTTACCCTTTTTTAAAAACCTTGAATGCATACATTCCCCCTTCCCTTCTTTCTTTTTTAAAAGATGCTGATCTTGAACCAATAGATTAACTGGGTGCGATGATTAAGAGAGTAGGCAAGTGGTCCCTGTAAAAGTCATCCTGCTCTGCTAGTAAACTTGTGCTTGGATAAGGACTAGCTAATATAGAGTACCAGAAGAGTGAAGGACTAGGGAAGAAGCCCAGTTGAGAGAGAAAGATTTACTTTGGGTCATAATTGAACAAGTTTCAGTTCACAGTTGCATAGTTGGTTGGGCCATAATTTCTGGGCCCATGGCAACACAAACACATCATGGTGTTTAGCAGTAGAGGCTAAGAAAGACAGTAGGAAGGAACCAGGCCCCTAGTAGGCCTCCAGACACCATCTCCAGCGGCCTCACACCTTCCAACTATGCCCTACTACTTAAACACTCAACCAGCTCTCAATAGCACCTTCAAATTGGACACTGAGGCCTTTTAACACATGGACCTTTGGGAGCCACTTAAGACCATATTCACCTTAACTCATTGGTTCTTTGTTTTCTATGGTTTGTTTTCTCCTATCTCCAGCCTTTTGAACAACAAAATTCTACACTAAGAAACACAGTACAGGGCTGGAAATATGGGGTTTGATGCTCTTTAAGAGGTCCTGAGATTTGTTCCTAACAACCCAGACCCACCTGAATCTTCAGCTATAAGGGATCCAACACCCTCTACTGGCCTTGGTGGGTGTGAGCATAACCCTACACATGTGTGCTTATACATGAAGAAATATTTTTAAAAAATGACATAAAGAAATATATTGCACACAGCCATCCCATGTGCATAGCATATACAAATCAAATGAAACTTTACAGAACAATAAATAATGTTCCTTTGTATAAGCCCCTCTGTCATTTTCTTCTCTTTTCTATTTATTTAGTTTTTAAATACCTGGAGCACACTAAATTGATTTCACATCCAAGTACTGGCTGGTGACTAATGGTTTGAAAAGCAGTATTAGATCATATGCAACTCTACTGAGAATGAATAATAGGGTGAACAGTACAGCTCCTTTTGCAGCCAAAAGGAGTAATATCCTTTGTTGCCATATAGATCTACTTTCATACACCCTGTACACCAGATTTGACTTTGCAAAGCCAAGATAACATCTGTATGTGTAAGAAAGTAAGTTGCAGAGGGAGTATTTTGTATTCTGATCTCCACTTCGGCTCTCCAGACTTTTCATAGAAATATGCTTTTAATATCATTCAGACTGGTAGTTGTAAAGCTACTTTATAAATTTGTCTGTCGACTTACAGGTTTCTTCAGTCACAATATTTTGTAAAATTGTGGTGATAGAGAGAAGTGGAAGAAAGGGAGCTGGGGTGGGAGTGGATCCTGAACTGGAGGACTTCTCTACCTGACCAAGAAGATTGGGAAGGATTTCCCTCCTTTCTTGGAAACAAATAGAGAGAGCTCAATGACCATTCCCAACAGCCTCACCTACAGCAAGGATCAGAACATATTTGCTAAGTTCTTATGATGCATGTGCATGCTTTCTGTCTTGGGGGTTGAAATTTTTAAAAGTAAGAATGACATTTTTTCAATAATGACTTTGTTCTCTTCTGAGAACTTTGCAAATAAAAACAAATTAGATCTTATTAAAGTAATCTCAAACACAGGTCATATTTAAAGCCTTGTGAGTGATCCACATTGAGAAAAGCATTTTAAGCAAATATCTATGTTTTATTAAATTTAACTAAGATAAATTTTTGGCAAAGATTTTTTTTTTTGAGAAGTCAATATATTTCCTTGTTTGTTTTTTAGTTGTTGTGAAAGATATCTGCCCTTATCCAGCCAAAGAATTGCCTTAACTTAAATAAACTTTATATGACTACCTTTGCACTTCTATTACCAATATCCTCAAACTATAAAAATACTTTTGTCATGTCATAAAGCAACATGAATATTCTAGAATTTTTAGAAGAGAATGTTTTCAGTTTTGCCTGCAGGAAGGGCATTTCCCAATATCCATGAAAACTCAATGACATATGAAAATCATAATTTGAACTAAAGCTAGGTAAAATGAAGAAGATTAAACATTTCTAGTGTTTAACTTCTTACAGGCAGGATAAGGCTTGTTTATGAAATAATGGATATTAGTGATTATCAAACTCTCCTAAGTGAATTCTATGAGACGGATTAAGTGGCTCTCCTCTGAGCATACTGACTGAACACACTCACCTAGGATGCCATTCTCCAGTAAAGCCATTCTGTTCTGTCACCTATTGGTTGTATGCCAACCCAAGCCAGGCAGGTTTACTCCTAAACCCAGGGAAATGTTACAGTTAGAGGGAAATTCCTTTTCCCATGATTCTATAATATGGGGTTTTCCCAAAAGCACAGTCTAAATCCCTTTTTCCTCCATTCATTCTATCCCTGGGGCAAGGGAGCAGTTTATGAATGGTTAAGTTGGAAAGAATATCCAGAAAGACTGGCACAGCTTGGTTTCTCTTCCTAGCATGATTATGCTGTGTTCTCCCTCAAACCTCTGGTCCCCGTGAAAGAGCCTGATAAGCCCAAGTCTCTTGAGATAAAGTGGTCAAATCCAGGTCTCACTTCTAGCTGTACTATCAAGTTGGATAAGGTACTAAAGTCAAAGCTTTCACCAGGGTTCCTCTCACTATTTAAGGAGTGCTGTGGCCTCATTATTTGCCATTGTTTTATTGTCACTAATTCAGAACCTAGGCAGGGAAGAGTGGGATGGATGGTGGGCTCCTTTGTGGGTTCCAATAATATTAATGACATTATGTAATTCAACTTTACTTAAAGTGATAAAATATGACTGGAATTGTTGATTCAACTAAGCTGAATATTTTCTGAAGATAAGACAAAGGCAAGCATTTTAATAAAGTTATTAAGTGTGAGGCTGAAAATTATAAATCCTCACCAGAAAATTATAAAAATGTAGAATTCTGTACTCTTATTGCTGCTCTGGTGTCTTAGAATTCTTTTATTTGAAACAATTTTAAAATAGAGCTATTTTTGTGGGTTTTGGGAGTACTGTGGATTGAACTCAGGGTCTTGCACATGCCAAGCAAAAGTTCTACCACTAAACTGAATCACCACCTCCTTCTACTTTTTACTTAGAGACCCTGTCTCACCAAGAAGCTATGGAAAATCTTGTACTCACTATATAGCCTAGGCATGTCTTGAACTTGTAATCCTCCTGCTTCTGTCTATGCCTATTAAGTAGTGAAGACTACAGCCTACATCCCAGGTCCAGCTTGAATCTGGAATTATTAGCTGATGCTCTTAACAGTATACTTGTTATACTTGAAACACAAGCTATCACTCACTGATAAGTGGATATTAGCCCAGAAGCCCGGAATACCCAAGATACAATCCACAAACCATAATAAACTCAAGAAGAAGGAAGAGCAGTGTGTGTATACTTCAATCTTTCTTAGAAGGGGAAACAAAATACTCATGGAAGGAGTTACAGAGACAAACTATGGAGCAGAGACTGAAGGAAGAACAATCCAGAGACTGCCCCACCTGAGAATCCTTCCCATATTCAATCACCAAACCCAGACACTATTGTGGATGCCAGCAAGTGCTGGCTGACAGGAGCCAGATATAGCTGTCTCCTGAGAGGCTCTGACAGTACCCGACTAATACAGAGCTGGATGTTCTCAGCTAACCAATGGATTGAGCACAGGGTCCCCAATGAAGGAGCTAGAGAAAGGACCCAAGGAGTTGAAGGGGTTTGCAGCCCCTTAGGAGGAACAACAATATGAACTAACTAGTATCCCCAGAGTTCCCAGGGACTAAACCACCAACCAAAGAGTACACATGGTGAGACTCATGTCTCCAGCTGCATATGTATCAGAGGATGGCCAAGTTGGTCATCAATGGGAGGAGAGGACCTTGGTCCTGTGATGGTTCAATGCCCCAGTGTAGGGAAATGCCAGGGCCAGGAAGCAGGAGAGGGTGGAGTGGTGAGCAGATGGAGGAGGAAGGGAATGGGTTTTTTTTTTCCAGAGGGGAAACAGGGAAAGGGGATATCATTTGAAATGTAAATAAAGAAAATGTCTTTTAAAAAAAGAAACACAAGCTATCAATTAGCTTGTAGAAATATGTGGGTCTTACTGTCCTTATGAACTGGCAGCTGATACAGTTCATAAGGGCAGTGGGAGCAGAGGTGTCAAATAATTGGTTCTTAAGCCCTGTGAGTACATACTGTGAATGATCATACCAGGACTGCTTGTCAGTAGGCAGATCAACTTTACTTTGCATGAGCTTATAAAGTTTTGGGGGACTGAGGGCAGGGACATCCAGGATAAGCAAAGGTCATTGACTTGGGGCTTAGGATACATGGCCTGCATCATTAGCCTAGGGAAACATTTCAGGAATCTCAGGTGCTAGCTAAAGAAGTTTTGTCAAGAGAAAGGAAATTGATCCCATAAACTAGTAGAGGCTATGCTACCTCCTCAGGTAGAGGCAAGTGTTGGGGATTAGAATACCCTTAGGATACTGACAAGGTCAGAGAAGGAGAAACTCTGCTAATGAGTGAGTCCCACATTTCACACTAAGCCCCAGAAGGTTGTCTGGTCAGTGGTAGACTTCGATCTTAATGAGTAGATTTCCCACAAAAACGTACACAGGGAAAAAGTCTTACACTTTTATCAAAAAAAAGGCACATTTTGGATTCTATAAAATATTGTAACATTTATGTCATTTTAAAGATTCTATGCATTGGGCAGACTAAGGAAGGCAAGCCTGAAGGTTGGGAGAACAGAGAGGTGATACTGCCAGTGTTCATAGCTTGTCAGATTTAAAGGAAATTCTGAAGTGAGTGCTAGCAGAGTGCTCTCTTAAGTTCTGCACTCACACTACCAAGATTCCCAGGAGTAATTATTTTCTTCCATTGTAAAGATTCATAACCCAAACAGATCAATAGTTCCTGATCCTGGCTCAGAATGATGTACAGACATTGCGCGCAGACTGAGGAAAACAAGAACAAAATTTATGATCTTTACTAATCCATGTTAGGGTAATCAAAAAATACCATCATCATGGTTTGGATATGCTTTGGCCCACAATAAAACATCACTTGGGGATGGGGGTCTTGGCCCCTTAAGGAGGGTTAATGATATTTTCACATTAGTTGTTGCATGTAGTTCTTAAGATCACACTACTAACTTAACTCGGGAGCTGCTGCCCAAGTTCTGTCCCTGCCCGGCTCTCTTTTGTTGCACCTGGCTTTACACAATGTTCTCACAACCATCCCACTCCTGGCTTCCTTTCCTACCTGCCTTTGCTCCTAAAGGAGTCAAGTTATCAGCCCACTTCTGAGACCCTTGAATCCAAGGATAAAAAACACACAGACAGCTCCATTGCCTTCAGAACTTGCCTCTAGGCACAATTGCTGGGCACAGATACCTCATGCTTGGAAGTGCATATCCTTATCAATTTATCTCCATCTGTCCCTCTACCCTAAATTTAGTGGCTCGCATCAGTTAGCCCCTGACAATATCCTTGGCCCCTGCACATAGTGGAGGCTGCAGGCCCTAGCTGCCCCAAGACCTTACATGACCACTGCTTTCCTCTCATTACAAAGCTTGGCAGAAAAGCCCCTCTCTCTTTCCCTCCATATCCTTTTCCTCTTGGGACCCTGAAGTCCCATCTGTATCTTCTGTCTAGCAATTGGCCCCAAGCCTTCTTTATTGACAAGTCAAGAGCCAATTGGGGAACAAGACCTTAGTGATAGAACTTTCCCTTATATTAGTATGACTGGAAAGAACTAGATCATTTACTGTAAGTATAAATTTTCAAAAATTGAGGCTTTGGTCTCTTAAGCATATTCTCACCCTCTCACACCACTTCTTTTCTGCTTTCCCACCATGAGTTTTTGCATCATAAGACCTTCTTTGGAAGCCAGGAAGATCCTACTTCTCTGGCCTGGACCTCCAGCACTGTGAGATGAGGACATTTGGCTTTTTAATTACTTGCTGAATTTCAGATACCTTATTAGAGCAATACAAAACAGGCTGAGCTACTTGCAAATATTTCAAGTGCTTATGAAGTAGTATGAAGATAACAATAGGACCCATCCCACAAGGAAGTCATGAAGGTAGGACACCTGCAGAGGTGGAACAATGCCAGGCATTCAGTGAGGATCCCGGAAGTCTTAGATGTTACTGTAATTACTATTATTGTAACCATTACAACCAGTAAAACTTCCAAAGCCAATCAGCTATAGAAATAATTGAAACCTGAATTCTATACCAAATTTGGCAAGAGATAACTTCTGAATTTATTACAAGTACAGGTTAAACAGACAGAGATTTATAGGGATAGTGCAGACATATAAGTACTTGGTCCAATTGACTGAAATAAATAGCCCAGCAGTCAGAAACTTACACACACACACACACACACACACACACACACACACCAGGGATTGTGTCAGATTGTGGAGGTGGGGAGTAGCGGCAAGTGAGGGGTATGGTGAGCTTCTTCTTACCATGATTTTCCTTCATCCAACCTCCCACAAGGAACCCAAATAGTGAAGAGGGAGGAGAGCTACTGTCTCCTAGGAGCAAAAGAGACATTCTCTGTATTCAAAGGATGCTGGGTTGCATCTGGAAGAGGAAGACAACATTGGAACCTTTTATTCCCTCTGACTGGTTAGATGAGAACCAAAGAAAATTGCTTTTAAGGCAACACAGAGAATTCTGGTTCATTGTGTGACCCTGTGTGCCCAAGTCTAAAACACAAAGCTGGATATGGTAGCACAAGGCTTTGCCAGCTGCCAGAAAGAAGCTGAATCTGGGGGAACTATAATATGCCTCATCACTGGCTCCCACCATTCAAGTGAAGTTTACATATTAGTAATGTAGGTATCAACTATGAGTTTGGAAGAAATGCAGAGTCTTAGGCTCCACCGAAACCTCCTGAATTGCAATCTTCATTTTGATATGGTCCTCAGATGAATTATTCATATAAATGGTTATTTTGGCCTGGGAATCACCATTAAGAATTAAGCCAAAGCTGAGAAGTACTGGCTCATGCCTTTAATCCCAGCACTCAGGAGGCAGAATTGGTCCAATTGTAGGCAGATATTTGTGAGTTCAAGGCCAGCCTGGTCTACAGAACTAATTCCAGACAGCCAGGGCTACATAAAGAAACCATATCTTGAAAAAAAAAAACCCAACAAAACAAAATAAAGCAAAACAAAACACCCACCCCCCTCCTTGCAAAAGGAAATAACCTGGGTGAAGAAAAGTTATAAAAATTCTTACCAACTATCTGTAGTCTATAAGGGGCGTAGACAAACAACAGAATTCCCATTTACACCAATAATGTCATAAAACAAAGTGACCGTAATGTGGTCCCTTAATCAAGTAACAGTGGTGTAAGTGAACAGAATTACAGACTTGGACAAATTGCTCCTCTAGAAAGACCTTGAGCTATTGCTATCAGCAAGGGTATAATGTAACCAGCAGTATTGGACAGCATTGCTGTCCTCTTTCCCAGAAGCCAGGGGGATGGTTTCACACAGCAGCACTAACACATCTGGTCCAGCATCCCACACGGTTCTAAAAATGTCTATCTTTATTGCATAAATCTTGTCCAGAAAACAAGAAGCAGGGCATGATTCTACGGCTTTTCCAGGCTAGTCTGTTTCGTGATAAGGCAGAGTGGAGATGGGAAAGCATTTTCTAGTCATGGATGATGGAAGGGTGGGTGAACTGGGAGGCCAGAGTCCTGCTCTGTGTACAAAAGAGTAATGGTATCCGTCTAAGCACGCTCTCTGTGGTTTGGAAGAAGTTCCCCACATGTGGTTTTCCTGACCTCTACAGAAATATTCCTGCAGATATTCTTATTGCTTGCACCAATTTACAGACGTAGAAAATACAAGTTTGAGAAATGAATCAAGTTGCTTTAGACATCCAACTGTAAAGCCAGTTCTCTCAGCCAGGTAGATAATTGAGGAGAGGGTGTCATTAATTGGACAGCAGAAAAAGAGTAAGGAAGAACAGTAAAAAGAGAGATTTAAAAAAAAATGCTATCGAAGAGGCATAAAAGAAGAGAACGTGGGAGTTTAAAAGAAAAAACGTTATTTTTTTAATTGTGATTTTTGACTAGCTCTTAACCACATTGCATTAAAAAGCTTTGTTTACTTTATATGTGGGTGTTTTACCTGTACTCATGTAAGCATACATACTTATGTAAGCATACATACTTACATACAGAAGCCAGCAGAGGCTGCCAGGTCCTCTGGAAATGAGTTACAGATGGTTGCAAGCTATGATGTGGGAGCTAGAAACCAAACCCAGGTCCTCTACAAGAACAGCTAGCATTCTGAACCTCTGAGTCACTTCTCCAGCCCACTCCTTCTATCTTTAAATTGACCTTTTGCTGTGTGGTCCTATTTCATGTTCCTGCTTACCTGACATTTTAAAATGCCGGAGTGAACTTTCAAAATCTTTGACTGTCCATCCTACATAAAACAATACAAATGGAACCAAAGTATGCTTTCCAAAATCTCTTTCTATGACAGCTTGCGTTGTAAGCCAGTGTGAAGCTGCTTAACCCGAAACTTTGATGGCATTTAATCTCAACTGGATGATGGATGGTGGTTTTACAATGATTAGGCAGGGTTTGACCTGCAGAGAAAGGGCCATCAGTTAGTGCGGGTGCATTTAAATGAGGGACAGCCATGGTTTCAGCTTCTATTCATAAAGAGAATTACAGTCTTAAAACTGTTAATGGTTTCATTCATATATGGCTTGTGTGGGGGAAGTGTGCATATCACACATGGAGGTCAAAGAACAACCTGAGGGAGTCCATTGTCTCTCCTTCCACTCTGTGGGTCTTTGGGATTGAACTCCAGTCATCAAGTTTGGCAACAAACACTTTTACCTGGTTAGCCATCCTGCTGGCCCCAAGTCCTAAATGTACAGATTGGCAACAGAGAAGAAGTTAGACATGATCTTTTTGACCACAAAGTTTTGTTTGCAGACAGACATGGTGACTGACAGAGAGTTTTGCTCAAGGTCCCAAACTTAAGGCTTTATAAGAATGTGGCCCGGATGTTCAGTTTACAGAACGAAAGGCTAGTTCATACAAGCTGAAGGCTTCCCTTTATTGTTGGAACTTTAATTCTTCTCCCTGCTCTCTCATGATCGAACCTGTTGTTCTACTTTTAGCCTACAGGATCTAAATAAGCACTTCACATCACTGTTGTATTTCTTCCCCTGTGGGACAGCTATGGAGCCCTAATGTCACCTCTTCAATCTTGTCATAGTCGTTATTGCTGAATTCAACAGTGGACTCAGAGGCTTTTGCTTGGGACCCTTGGCACCCTCTTCTGTCAGGTTTTGAGTAGGATCTAATGGTGTCCGTGTATCCTCAGGACCTGACACAAAGGTAAAGCTTTGTGGTCCTTGCTTGATTGACAGGCTTTGCTTTGGATAAACACCATTGGGACTATAAGAGCTTTATGCAGAGAGTATTATCTGAGTGAAGAAGGACGCTCCTTCACAGTGAGTGTCCCCCTCCTTGCCAATGGACAGCCCAGATCTAGAGATCAGAGGCACAAAGCAGCATTCGCCTGCCTTGTCGTCTCCCTGAGGGAGTAAGGAGGTACTGCCGTTGCTGTCTACTTCTGAAATCAGGCTTCAGCTTCTTTAGCGCCCTCCCAAACCCCCATGAACTTAGAACTCACACTTCTTCAGGGAACTCCAGGCCTTCAGCATTATGGACTGAGAATCCACTTTATTCTCATTCTCTGGTAGGCAGAGGGCCATGGTTGAGCAACCTAGCCCCAGTCATGGAAGCCAAGCTATTAGATGCCCTTTTGCAATATGTTTGCACATTTTACTTTCTGTTCCTCTAGAGAACCTGTCTGAACATATATTCAAAGTTGACTATTAACATTTTACCAGATGATAAGCCACAGAATCTGCATCTACAAGTAGATAAAATGGAGGGTCCTTGATGTGGACCCACTTGCTTAAAGGAACCCCGGTAGAACACTGCAGAACCCTCTCTGAAACCCTGCCTGCTGCACCTATACCTTTGTAGTTTTCCTGCTGGGAGGAGCCAGGAACACTGACTGAGCCTTGATGAAGATGGCTAATGTAGCACCCAGAAGGATCCAGTGAAAGATATGTCACTAACCTTTTAAAACTCTATACCGGTTTGATAGCTCAATTGCTTGCTAGAATCACCTTGAAAGAGAGAAAACTGCTGGAGGGGATTGTCAGAGAGATGCTGACTAGGACTGACAAGAAGAACATTGCTTTCCTAACCCCCACTGCTTCCAAGTCCCATCAAACCATACAAGGCCCCCATATCCTGCACAAGGCCACCAGGCCAAGTGGCTGGCTGCCAGCCTGCTGTAAATCTGCTTTTGAATTTAACCTTCTCTCTGGCCTCCCCATTAGGATCGCTGCACAAGCAAAGAAAACAAGGGACATCCCTCTGTGACTGTTACCTCCAGAAGAAATTCAGAGGATGAGACAGAAAAGGAAAATCACAGCAGCGAGGCAGGGGCATGCATTTCAGAAACCTGCAAGCGGCTTTCTAAATAATGAAGAGATAGAAACAGGTTAAAATGGAAATAACCATGGCCTGTAAAATTATCGGTGTTGCTCTACAAAGCAAATGTTTAAATACAGCCAGAATCTCTGGAACGTAACCAAAGGACTCCTGTTGTCTCTGAAGCTATTCACAATAAATGGCCCCTGTGACTGCAATGTGCCAATTAAATAGTTTGTTTCTGCCTCAGCCTTAATTTGGCAGACAGCTCTGTTGTAAATCTGCATGCTGGGACCAGGAGAAAGTTGTTTCTTAGTGGCACCCCCCAGAGTTGACTCTTTGCTTAACACTGAATGTAAATATGTCACAGTGTTGACTGGGAGTCAAGTGAAAAATGCCAGTTGAAAAGAAATAGTCGAATCTCAAATTAAGATTGCTTGAAATGTTCTAATTTACTAACTATGATTTCAGTGCCAGAGGAGGAACCTGGACCAAAAGGGCTCTGATGATATGGGACAATTTCAGGACTTATTTTTTTTTCCCTCAACTTCTGTGGTGTGTGTGTGTGTGTGTGTGTGTGTGTGTGTGTGTGTATGTGTGTGTAGTGGGGAATGGGCTGGTGTGTAGTGAGGGATGGGCTGTAGTGGTCAAAGATCAAAGGACAACTTGAAGTCAGTATTCTCCTACCACCATGTGGGTTCCCTAGATCACACTCCTATCACTAGATTTGGTTGAAAAAAAAAAAACTTTTCCTGCTGGGCCATCTCACTAACCCACTTAAGGACATTTTTAATTAATTAACTAACTAATTAATTAATTAATTAATTAATTATACATTACATACTGACTGCAGTCCCCCTCCCTTTTCTCCTTCCAGTCCTGTCCCTCTTCCCTCTCCCCCAGATCCACACATCCTTTGTTTCCCATCAAAAAAGAACAGGTCTCCCAGGGATATCAACCAAACATGGCATAAGAAGTTACAATAAGACTGGGTACATCCCTAATATCAAGACTGCACAAGGCAAACCAGTAGGAGGAAAAGAGTTCCAAAAGCAGGCAAAAGAGACAGAGATAGCCCCCACCCCCCCACCCCCCACTGATAGAAGTCCCAGAAGAACACCATGCTACACAACTAAAACACATGTACAGAGGATCTAGGTCAGACGGGAATAGGCTGCCTGATTGTCATTCAGTGAGCTCCTATGAGCTCTGGTTAGTTGATTCTGTGGGGGGTGTCCTTGCGGTGTCCTTGAAAGGGGGAGGAAGGATTGTAGAAGTCAGAGATTGATTGTAGAAGTCAACAACTTCAAGGCTTTTAAGGTGAGATCTAGCAACTCAACAAAGCCACCTCATCACCAAGGGACAGACTTACATCTGAAGACTAGAAGATGTCCATCAAGATGTGAGACTCCATCGGGGACATGAGGAGCTTCGTGACATAATTCAACCTTGCAAAGTCATCATATTTAAATGTTTTTGCATATTGTTCATTTCTATTATTGATTTTGGGTTTAGCTATGTGAACCACAGACAGCTCTCAGCCAGTTGTAATGTTGGCAGCCTTCATGGAGAAAGTCTTAGTTTCACTACAAAGCACTCTGAAACAATTCTCTAGAACTCTCTAGAACACAAAGATCTTTGTTATGAACTATAAATGATTTGTTTGAAAAGAAGAGAATTGGGTACCTTCCACCACCAGGTTTCCTAAATGGGCAGGTGTAGTGAATGCTGGGATACACTAGGAAGGTAGCATCTCAAACTACCAGTGACTATGTTAGACTAAATCATAAGCAGCCAGGAAAACCTGGTTCACATTTATCAATTAAAGACCTGACAGGGGACAGAAACGAGAATGGGGTAGTTCAGCCTGGACCCACCTTCTAACTTCACACCTGTCTAAAACCACTCCTATGATATATCCATTCCCCTCCGTTTGGCCCATGGGTGAAATAAATCAGTGGACAACTGCAACAAAACTATTGCTTTATTTTTGAAAAGTTGAACATTTGCAGGAGAGCTGCAAAAAGAATACAGACTTTCTATACAGTCTAGTTTACATAACCAAGGTGTCTTTGTCCAGCATAGCAAATCTGGTTTATTCTTTTTTTTTTCTGAACTCCAGATTTATCTGGATTGTTTATCAATATCTTCCTTTAGTTCCATATGTGATATTCAGTTTGAACTAATGGGCCATTTTCCTATATTCTCTGGTCTGCAACCAGTCTGTTTAGTGGCAGAACTATGGATAAACTGCACCTCTTGAAAAGGGAGATTCTAGGTATAAGATTTTGAGTTTACTATAAAGAAAATTTGTCCTTCTTTTCTGATTTGTTCAATTATTTATTTATGATGCTATGAACTCATGCATATTTATTTTACATATTAGATTATAGTTTGACTCATATATACATATAATTATACAATGGGTTATAACTCAATACTATTATGGTTATTATTATTGCCATTATCCTGGTTGCTCAAATTTTAGTTTTGGCCATCTAGAGATCTTTAAGGTAACCCCTATATCCCTTTCATGTGTCCCACTTTAAGATTTTGAGCCCTTTTTTTTTTTTTTGGCTGTCTGTTACTGTAACACAACCAAGGCTTATATTATTCATCCCAAATTCCTAGAATCATACATTTCTCCAAAAAGCCTTGATTCTAATTACTTGGAGAAAAGTTTTTAAAAATCAAGATCTTCTTGTTGAATGTACTTTTAGCTATTGGGTGTCATTAGTTAATAGATGAAGTACAATATAATTGTATAGTGTGATAAACAACTGTGCAACCACACAATGAGAGATAAGTATGTATATGCCTATCTACCTAGATCTGTATCTATCTATGCTTATATGAACTTAAACATAAGTTTAGACTAATCCAGTAAACCACTCCAATAGCAAGAAACTTGGCTTTCATCCATCATCCATTTATTTACAAATCTAATACCAATATACAAATCATGCACTTTCAGAATTTAACCCATATTCTCAGAAGCAAAATGACCAGCTAGAACCCAATGTCAATCCTAATAATTCCCAGTGCAAACATTGCCTTCTCAAGCCATTTAATGGCACCTCCTTTACCACCCAATCTCATAAACTCATCATATACCATTTGTGATACAGTTTGATTTGTGGGATGTAATCTGTACTGTATCCTGCTTATTGTTTGAGCTTGCATATATTAAAGTTCACTTCTCAAAATGTATTCTTCTGTTGCTTTGAGACAATATTTTATTTGTATGTTTGTTTTCTAAACACATGTAAATTTCAAATTAGTTAGTATAAAGAAGTAAAGTATGAAAGAAATTCTTTGTCGTTGGAGGTCTGTCCCTACCATCTATCTGACTGGAAGTATTTGTAATAATCCCACCTTCAATCCAGGAGTAAAATATGGTCTGAGCTGGCATACCACCTATATTAGTCAGGGTTCTCCAGAAGACTGACTGAGAGAAATTATATATACAGATATACGTATGTGTGTGCAATTATATATGTGTGTGTGTGTGTGTAATTTCATATATATATGTATATATATGTATGTATGTATACATATATATGTATGTATATATATACATACATGTACATGTACATATATATATATACACATACATACATATATATATGAGATTGGCTTAAATGATGTGGTCTTGGTATCCTAACAATGTTTTTTTCTTTTCATTCACATTGGAAAAACTGAGATCTGACAGCTTTTCAGTCCATGAGGCTGTTTTTCTCAACAATACCAATCTGGAGCTAAAGGCCTAGAGGATCCCCAAAGAACCATTGGTTTTCAGTCCAATTCAAAATGCCAAACAATCTTGACTTTGATATCTGCAAAACTAGTACAGCAGCAGCAGCAACAACAACAACAACAACAACAACAACAGTAACAACAACAGCAACCGAGTAGGGAAAACTCACTTGCAAGGTGGGAAGATACAGGAAAAAAAGCAAATGTTTTTGCTTCCATTCTCCTTATATCAAGCTTGATACCAGAAGGTCCTCATATATTTAAGGAGGGTCTTCTACATCAATTAGCCTAATAAGAAAATCCCTCACAGGGATGACCAGAGGCTAACAGTTAGCCACTAAACTAATATACATAATTCCCCATGGGTAATTTCTATATCCTGTCAAGTAGACAATTAATATTAACCATCATACCACCCAGGAGGAAAATAAAAGGCATCAGTTAAAAACACTAAATGAGGTCTGGGGAGATGACTCCATAGATAAAGATGTCTCCTTGCCATCATGAGAACCCAAGTGTGAATCTCCAGAATATGCTTAAAGCTGGGTGTGGTAGCATTTGTCTGTAATCTTAGTGCTCCTATGGTCAGATGGGAGATGGTGATAGAGAACTGCCAGAAGGTCTCAGGTTAGCTAGCTTGGCACATACAGAGAAGATAAGGGAGCCTGTCTCAAACTATGCTGAGGTGAGAGCCATACCCCAAAGACATCTCTTTCCCAGTGAGCCAATGCTAAGTTCCAGGTCCAGCATGAATCTCATTCTGAGGTTCCT
>NW_022196896.1:103567568-103577568 GCF_008632895.1 Mastomys coucha
AAGGCCCCAAAGTAAAGGTGTGTGTGGGGTTGAAGCATGACAGGAAGAAGCTAAAGATCCACTGGGCTGGGGTTAAGGTACTCCATTCCCACCCTTGTCCTGAGCTACTCAAAGATTTTAGGAATGAGTCATGTGCTGGTTAATCTTGATTGTCAGCTTGATGACATGTGGAGTTAACCAAAACCCAAGCTGCTGGGAATTCTTGTGAGGGATATTCTTTCTTTTTCTTTCTTTTTTTTTTTATTAGATATTTTCTTTATTTACATGTAAATTTCTCCTTTTCCAGTTTCCCCTCCGAAAAACCAACCAAACAAAAACAACAAGAACAAACCCCTGTTGCCTCCCCTCTCCCCATGCCTGCCACCCCACCCTCTCCCATTTATTGGCCCTGGCATTCCCCTATACTGGGGCACAGAACCTTCACAGGGCAGAGGTCCTCTCCTCCTATTGATGATCGAATTTGCAATGTGAGGGATATTCTTAATCAGATTACTAAACTGATCCTAAACCTAGTGTACACCTTCTCTTGTTGGTTTATGTAAAAGGACATGGGTGAGGGAAACTTTGCTTTTGGCTTTATTACATTCACGCTTGCTGGAAAGTCTGTCTATCCTATTGCTGCCAACCCTTTAGGATTCCAACATAAACTGAAGACTGTCAGCTCTCTCTGAATTCTCCAGGACTCCAGGGCCAGATTGGGACTGCTGAGACATGCAATCTTGTGGACTGAACAACTATCAGATTCTTCGTCTTTCCATCAGATCACACGGATTATGTTAGACTACCTTGGCCCCATTTTGTTATATAATTTCTTAGTTACAGTTCTTTCTTTCTTTGTTTGTTTCTTTCTTTCTCTTATTAGATATTTTCTTTATTTACATGTCATATGATTTCTCCTTTCCCAGTTTCCCCTCAAAAAAAATCAACCCCCCCCAAAAGAACAAGAACAAATCCCTGTTGCCTCCCCCCTCCCCCTGCTTGCCACCCACCATCTCTCACTTTTTGGCCCTGGCATTCCCCTACACTGGGGCACAGTTAGTTACAGTTCTTTAGAGAACCCTGACTAATACAGATATGCTATGTGCTTGGAATAACTTATTTGTCCCTTAAAACAAGCCTGCACAGTTTCCACAAAATACTGAAGAGCAACAAGATGTTTGTGTACATCATCTAGGAGACACAGTGGAAGACAGGGTATTTTGAGGGAAAATTCTGTTAATTGAGATCAGAGTCTACCATGACTGGATAGCCTATGGGTTCAGCACAATATGGGAGACTCCCTACCATTATCAGGGCTTCTCCTTCTCTGACATTGTCTGTGGAACTCTACCCCCCATACTTGCCTCTATTTGAGGAACGTTATGTAGCCTCAATTAGTTTATAGGATCAGTTTCCTTTCTCCTGACAAAACCTGTTCAGCCAGCACCTGAGATTCCTGAAAAAAAAAATGCTTTCCCATGCTAATAAGCCATTCCAGGTACCCCAAACCCCCTGCCAATGGCCTTTGCTTATCCTGGATGTGCCTACCCTCAGTCCCCCAAAACATCATAAGCCTCGAGTCTAATTAAAGCTGATCTGCCTGCCATAGCTGGTCTTGGTGTGCCTTTTTTCACCATACATACTCACAGGTCTTTTGAAAACCCTAACCCCTACATTAGCTATACCCACTCCCCTATGAATTGTACTAGCTAACTATCCACAAGAGCAGGGAAACCCACAGTATTTATTTAACTGTGCACTTAAGCCTGTGGCTACACCCTTAGTTTATGTTTCAGGACCAATAGGTTACATGACTCCACAATTACGGGCCTATGTGTTCCACACTTGGGACCACACTGCCACTGTAGCTACTCCAGGTAGCGTTGACCATCAAAGAAACAAGTACGTATCCACACAACTGCATGGTAACTGTGCCCCATGCCTTACTTTCCTCCTTGAGCCTCCTTCTTCTGCTACTTGAAATTGTCATTAGCCAGCTGTGTGGGTTCTTGACCTTACAGCATCAATGGGTCCATGTGTATGCTTACGCTTTAGAATCCATGTGTCTTTCAATCAGGAGGTCTAAACTGGGTATGTTCATTTTTGGGGAAATGGCAGGTAAGCCTTTGCAGGTGGGAGGGCATGACATTTCTGCCACCTCAGCCCCTCTTGCCTCCTCCACAGAGAAGTTTTTTTTAATAGAAGGTTAATGGAGGGCACGCAGAACAAAAGGAAAACCCGACCATCGTTATTCCATGTTTTACTGTAATAGAGGTCAGCCCTCCTGGTTCCTTCCTCATATCCATCTTCAAAATGAATTGTTTAGCCTATGAAAACAAAACTAGTTTATTTATGATGCCAGAGAAGCTGTAAATGTGCTCCTGATCTATGCATTGACTAATTAGATTAATTAAGCCTGCATGCATTTCGGAGCAGTCAGGCAGGTGGCAAATAACTTTTGAGATGATTTATATGATATATTCCATCAAGCTTGCAGTTGATGAATAATATTGCATTCATTCCATTAAGATATCGAAGTAGAGGAAGGAAACAGTGCATTCTTGGCTCTGTGTTCTCACCATCAGAGCAACTGTTGGAGTTACTATAAGAGACATAATTCATGCTATTTAAAACAACAGGGAGAAACCACACAGGCCAAGTCTCAGACTCAACTTAGTCTCGGAAATCTCTTACCTTATACAGGCACGATTGTTTGCTGTGGATTTTGGGAAAAGAGATGGGACCTAAATCTTAGTAAGTCGTGGCTGTTTGCTATCAAATTTCACTAGAAAATTTCATATCAGGTTCTTTACTAAGTTATTCTGGATAGCGGTAGTAAATGAGGGTGATATTGGGCAGGTACCAGCTCTCTTTCTCCGTGGTCCTGAGATGCCAACATACCTAAAAGTGACTGGCAATGCTTACACAAATGCACAGTCCTGAACCCCTCTCCCAGGAGGTTTGTATGGCGCCCATTCCAGTATTCTTTTTGCTCTTCTTTTTAACCAACATTTAAGATGTCAATATTACCTCATACTATTCGAAACTTGTCATATGGTCTTTTCTCATTTAAGATTGTTAGGTTTGTTGGATATTTTAGCCTGGTTTTCACTCCATGAGTACTGATGATTTATTAATGAATATAAAAATAGATACAAATAAAAATTCAGATGTTCTGTCTTCACTTGAAAACTCTGAAATCCATTAGGGTAATATAAGGTCCTCTGCAGTAAAACAAAGCACACAAGTGATTCTTATGTGTACTGAAATTCAACAGTCATATTCTTGGGGCAAAGAACACTATATATAGTTGTCACAGAACCTGGAAGAATGTGTCTTGTTTCCTCCCTATAGGTACCATCTTGCTTAGAAGACAAAGATACATGTCTCACTCAGCCTAGGCCATCATGTCTTAGTGATAAACTTGGGCCTAGATAGACATTAGTGCTGGAGTGGCCTGACCTCTAGATCACCTTTTGCCTTCCTGCCCTTTCTGGTTCAAGTCCAAGAGGCCTGCACAATTGCTTCCATCCTGTTGAGGGCTGCTAGTAGTTTGTCTCTAGGACAGACAATAGTCAGGAAGTGAATCAACAAGAAATCCCACCAACTACTGATGTGGGAGTATAATATTGTAACATTCACATGCTGTTATAAAGACTGAGAGCAGAAATTGATACTTGAAATGGACCCCAATGCAAACTTGATATTTTACCCAGCCCAACTAACCTCTATTAGCACAGAGGGTTAGCAGGGAAAGTAGAAAAGAAAAACCTTTACTGAGGAAGCTGGAATGTGGCAGAACCAGGTAACAGAGAAAGAAGTGGCCTTTCTTCTATAGATAGTAGCAGCTAAAGCCAGCTGTTGACCAAAGTTATTTGAGGATGTCTGTAGTAAAGCTTCGCACAACTGAAACAGGAAGAGGGGGTAATCCAAAAGCCATAATGAGGAATCTAATTATATGATGCTATCTTATCATTCCAGACTGTACCAGACAGGCACAAGCTGGATGGAAAAAGAGAACGTTCAAGACAGAGAGGGAACATTAGGTGACCTAAGCAGATGGTGCTCCTTCATCCTTCTGGCTAAATGGTTACTCTCCCTATAGCATGATGGAGCAATTATCTGACTGGAGATCTTCTATATCTCCTGCATCATTGTGGCATTAATTTTTTCTGCTTGTGTTCTGTTTTTCTATCCACAGTGGAAATTAACATCATTCATAATTATCCCTGTTGCTATTTCTATCAGCTTCTTAAAGAGGAAGTAGCCATGCAACTGGGGGCCTGAGGTAAGTATAGGATCTTCCTCAATGGAAGCAGAGAAGATTCTAGCCCCTGAATGGAGAAGACCTCATAAGGAGCCATGCACTAGAGCCTCTTTCTGAATGGGGGGGGGAGCTATATATTTGCAGTGAAATATCACTGAACCCTATAAAAAATATACCCTAGGGATAGGGAATCGAAAGAACCCGTGGTGTAGAGCATCCCACCCAAATGCAGATTTCATTGAAAAGTGAGAAGCCCACATCCTTAAAAACAAGGGAGCCAAAGGAAAAACAGAAACTTGGCTGCAAGAGGACTCTAGCTTGTGAGAGCTAGAGTTAGGACTGATAGGCCAGAAAACCACAGACCATGGTCTGCAAAAACAGCCTTAGAAAAGAGATGTGAACTTTTGATAGCTCTTTCCTGATTGGCTGGAAGTGGTTAGAGATCCAACCATCAGGGTCCACCTGGTCTTTATTCCCTTTGGCCATCTTCCACCTTCCATACTTTCTCTCAAAGTCCAAGATGGAGGAAGAAACAAGGACTTCAGGAATCAGCTGCAGCCACAAAAATACCAAAAGACAGACTTGTAGGATCCCTGAGGCCTGAGGCAGAGTTCCTTGGAGACAAGGGTGGCTCTCCTACACCAGAGCGTTCTGCTAAGGTAGAGAGCTCCTCTGAGACAGCCTCCAGGACTCCATCAGCAGCTGCACACAGAGGGACTTTGGCTTCAGTCTGAGACCCTAATCTTCAAGACCTGCCAGAGACAGGTGACCTACTCCTTTCATTCCTGACAGTAACCTACAAATATTCTGTGCACAGTGCTTCTCTCCACTGGTACACTGGAGCCTTCTGAGTGTTTTCAAGCTATAACCAGTCCCTCATTCAGCACCTCAAAGCTCCTGAGAGCATAGGGCTGTTCAATCTCTCAACTAGTCACCCCAAAGCCAACTTTGGATTCGAGCTGAAATAGCTCTCTGCTGGCATTCTCTTGCCAAGAAGGTTTTGGAGTACTTTCTTCCCGTGTGGCAAATAAAGTTACTTTTATTTTCCCTTTCCTGTCTTCCCACTCCATTCTTGGAGGGGAAGGCAGACAAGAACCCAGTGGGAGACAGAAGACGGTCTCCACCCACCACCCGGTTCACTAGCACATTTTAAATGCCTACCCCATGAAGCATTGTCATGGAGATGTTCTGTATTCAGCTATAATTTCAGGATTATTCACAGTTAAACTGCTTTCTTTGATAAACAAGTAGCTGCTGGAAAATGGCTTCCTGAGAAAAATCTACCTATCTGGGTGCAGCCTTGTCATAATAGGGGTCTCACTTGACCTTGGACCTGTCTGGCAGTGGAAAACCCGAACAATCAACCACAAATCCAATGTATAGATATTGCTATCTATTGGAATCACACTCCCCGGGAAAGAAGAGGAAGGCTTGATAGATCTCAGAAAGGCATAACAATTACAAAGCTCAAAAGGTAAACAAAACTTCACAAATCTCACACTCTTGAAACTTAGAAGAGTCACAAGGCCCCTTCCCAAGGTTATAGAAGTAGTAACATTTGGTGGGAAGAGGAGACTTTCTGACCAGTGGAGTTGACTACAAATGGTCCAGAAGCACCAAGGATGTCAGTGTCATGAGCCATCACTATGCTGTGATAAGCTGTTCAGTGATCCGTGTACCTGTAAACAATGTCAATAATCTCACCGGTTCACTCAGCTGCATTTGAGCAGAACCATTCCTTTGGTCTGTGAGAAGAGACACCTTCTTTGGTCGGTGTGACTCTTCTGAGATGGATAGATGTTTGCTCAGATCTCCCCCAGGAAAAGGCATGCAACACCCAGACAGTTTAAACATAAATAAAACTAACCCAAGAGCACAGGCTTTGATTTTGTTCTGTTCTTTTAATTGGTTATCTCAGTTAGGCTCCTGTCTCCTTATAACTTTATGTTCTGACAGTTCACAAAATGTTAAGCATCCTAATGAGAGATATGCAAAAGGTAAGTTTAGAAACGATCAAATGGAGACTTTCATCTGCACCTATATAAAGTGCACTCACTGCTGATCCAAGACATTCTTTGTTACTATGATTGAGCACTAAATTTAGACATAAAATTTTTCCAAGTAAGGCCTAACAGAGATAAAGACACATGTCATAATTCTTAGCATTTAGAGGGGGGGAAAATCTATCAATTCTTTAAAGCACAAAACTATAAATTTGTTGGTTAAAGTCTGAGCTCTGACAAATATATGTATTAGAATTTATGACTATTACCACAGCCTGTATAGTGGTTCATCACTCCTTAAAGTCCCTCATCCCACAAAGTCCTAATAATGTCCTCCCATGAACTTCAGTCCTGGAAGGATCTCTGTTTAGTCATTATATTTTTGCATTTTCCATAATTTCATCAATGCATAGTCATGCTTTTTTAAATGACTAGTTTCTTTCACTTTACATATTTCTAAAGATTCGGACATGCCGTTTCATGTGTCAATAGCTCATTTATTTTTAATTGATGAGTAATGTTTCTTTGTTGAATTGGATCAGGGTATGCTTCCCATTTATCAGTTGAATTATTTTGCCACTTTTTGCCTCCTCAGCACAACCACTGTAAGTCCTTGACTCTGAGTAGATTTGTGAACAAATGTTTGCAATTCTTTTGGGGAAATACTCGGGGGGGTTGCTTGCATCCCTATGTTCTTTGGCTTAGCCATCACAGACTCTGGGCAGTGCTGTCATCTTGTGTTTTTATTGTTCATTTGCTTGGGGTGCTAAGAGTTGAATCCAGGGCTGCTAGGCCATGCAAGTGCATCTTTTTATTTTAATTTTTTAAGGTGCAGGCTTCTTGAGCTCTTTCTTGTGGTGTTAATTTGCATTTCCTAATGACGAACAATATTAAACATTTTCTTACACGCCTTGCCATGTATCATAGGAACCTACTCTGATTCTTTTCCACTTTATAAATCGAGTTGTTTGCAACACCAGAATGGAGCAAGAAAGTCACAAATTATAAGTAAAGTAAATATTCCAAGTAATTATAAATATTACTGAGAATCTCGGGGCAAAAAAAAAATGATTGAATAGATAAGAAAACATATCTAAGCTCAAGGATCAAGGTGGACAGTGACGGCCTTCATTTGGGGGCCATGGATTCTGAAATTAACACAGGGGAGTAAACTAAAACCCCCAAGCAGGGACCTCAGGACATGTGGTCACTTACAGAGCACTCAGAGGCACACACAGAAATATATTCATGCATGCTTGCCATTATTTGCCCAGAGGCCAATTCTGGTATCTTCTGGTGACAACCTTCCCTCTGCATCGTTCCTCTGTAACAGATGGGGAAAGCAACAGCAAACCAGTGACTGACTTCCGAGAGGAATGGCACAGCTTACTAGCCAAGTCAGAGTTGATACCTGGTATAGTGAATATACTCCATCCACACAGGGCGTTTTTATTCTTTTTCTTTATATGTTCCTTACTTCTTTGGAGTTGGAAAGAAGATGTAGGACCATGGACTATCAAACTGGATATCTGAGGGTATGTCTGAGTGAGCACAGAGTGGAAAAAAACGATCTTGAGGAGATGTTGAGAATGGTGAAGGTAAATGTAGTCCATATCTCTATAGTAACTGGAAGCAGGGTGGGTTAGTGGCATTTTTCACCACGCTGGTTCTCTTGAGAGGTAGATGTGAATTCAACTTGAGAGAAAAAAATGTTTCTGTTTCAGGAAACCCATCTTAGTGAATTACTTTGATGATTTCAAGCAGAATTTTGAATAGGTAAAAACAAGAGCTCTCCCATTGAGCCACAGCAAAAAGCTCCATATAATGTGCTGGGGGAAGGTGTGGATTCCAGTCATACCATATCCAATTCAACTTTATGATCAATTTTAGAGTATGGATATCTCATGTGTGTGTGTGTGTGTGTGTGTGTGCATATATATGTATATATACATTTACATTTCAAATTCTCCTTTTAAATTTATTTTTTCATGTATGTGCAATGTGGTATGCATCTGAGAGCATCTGAGGGGTGGGGGTTGGGGTTAACAGGCTACCATGCCTGCCATGCTTTTTTGTGGGTTCTGGGGCTATGAACTTTGATCCTCATGCTTGTAAGGACAATCACTTTATCCACTAAGCCATGTCCAAATCCCATATAGGTCTCTATTTGTATGAAAAGGGAACAAAGTTAAAACTAAGGGAAGATGAATTAAGTATGAATTTACATTATTTAGTTACATTAATTACAATGATCACCACTGCTTTGTTCCCTGTTTTAAAAGAATGTCATGCTGTTATTCCTTTTTCTATAACCATTAAAGCATTCTCAAAGTAGAACCTTGTTTTTTAAGGAAGATTGTCTTCTGAAGACTGAGCTTGTCAGGGCTACTGGGGTGGCACAAACATTGCTTCCTCGGTGTAGTGGCTATTCCTGGTTGTCAACTTGACTGTATCTGAAATGAACTGCAATCCAGAATTGGAGGGCTCACCTGGCCCTAATCTGGAGGCTGAGAGATAACAAGTTTCTGATCTGAATCTTGGCCTGGAGATCTTGAGGTGTAGTGGCTACGAATCCCAGAGGATTAAGATAGAGAGATCTATGAGTTCAAGATCGTCTGGGATTGGAGGTATGGTGGCATAGTGGCTATGAATCCTAGAAGATTGGGACTGGAAGATCTGGGAGTTCAATCGGGGTCACCTGGGGTTAAGGCTGTGGTAACACCTTTAACCTGGACCACACCTTTTGCTGGAGACCTATATAAGGAAGAAGGAAAGCTCGTTCTTCTTCAATTGCTTGCCTTGTGGGACTGAGCAATTGTGGGATCCTCGGACTTCCATTCATAGCTGCTGCCGACCATTGTTGGGAGTGGATTGTTGGGAGTTGGACTACAGACTGTAAGTCTGCAATAAATTCCTTACTACATAGAGACTATCATAACTTCTGTGACTCTAAAGAACCCTGACTAATACACTCGGGATCACTTTTCTCTGGTTAGGATTACCTTCACCTGTCTGAAGAAAAGAAGAAAGAGTAGGCTGAATAATTACTGTTGTTGGTCATCCTGCAAGGATTCAGTTTGGCAAGAAGAATGTGGTGGGTGGCATGATGCATGCCAAGAACCTGCACATAACTTATAATGGCTTCCCTGTTCATTTTTTAAAGCAGTTGATTTGTTCATAAAGAAGCCAAAATCATATTGTTTCTCCCTTCTATGAGCACATTAATTCTTTGATTATAATCAATGCCTTCTCATTTTTTAGTAGCACAGAATAGCCTGTACTAAGCATGTCCTTACTAAACAGATTAATTTGAACCTTATAGAGCCACTGATGAACACAAAGCAGTAACGTGCATTGTGTAAGAAAATAAAGTCAGCTAATAGTCTCGTCAATTAGTTATAACAAATGTTTGCGACATCTTTTAAAATGAACTGCCATTAAAATTACTAAAGTAATTAAGTAGACATCACAGATTCCTCCTGTTGAGAGAGCTTCTCCACCCAGGAAAAAATATTAAAAGGTTTTCAGTTCAACAAGCAAAAACCATATTTTGAAAGATTAATTTCCATCTTTTTGACATCCTTGTCACTCAAAGATAGAAAACTTGATTTAGGGGTTTCAAACTCTGTCATTTAGAACAAATTTCAAGCTGTGGCTGTCTATGTGAAATTTCAGCAATAGTGTTTTCCTGGCCAAGTCATTACGGCCTTCAAGATAGAATTTGTAGCAGAGACTCTGGCGGCTTCTAAAT
>NW_022196896.1:103584897-103599670 GCF_008632895.1 Mastomys coucha
CCTGGCGGCTCCCCTGCGACTCGTGGGGCCTGTGCCTCTCTGTTGTCTGCTCCAGGCTTAGGAACTCATGGAGAGAAGATGGCAGCTCTCACTGGAGAGTCCGGGTCAAAGAGCTCCCTGGAGGCAGACCCGCCTCGTGCAAGGGAGGGGCAGCTAAGGTCGCAGATCCACCTCTGCCACTTGGAAGCTGAGAGGATCCTGTCCCTGCTGCCTGGCGGCTCCCCTGCGCCTCGTGGGGCCTGTGCCTCCCTGCTGACTGTTCCCGGCTTAGGAACTCACTGGAGAGAAGATGGCCCATATATGTTCTTATGCATATCATACATGTATCATATCTACAAATGCTATCAACTCAGGGTGACCCGAGCCCATATGTCCCCTCTTCCCCTAACCCTAGGCTGACTCTACCCCAGACATCCTCTCATCCTGTACCTCTGAAATGACACTGCTCCAGCCATTCCTCTAACCAAGATAGACCATGCTCCATCTGTCCTCCCAGCCTCTTACTCAGAGCTGACCTCTCCTATCCATCCCTTATCGTCCAACCTAAGGCTGACCAAGCCCACTCATCCTTTCAGCCTCTAACCCAGAATGGATCCTGCCCTGTCTAGCCCTTCAGGTTCTGACCACACTTAAATAAAATTATTTTGAAGCAATTCACCCCAGCATCATGTGTTTTCCATTTAATCCTCCTCCTAATGACACAAAATGTTTTTGTAAGATTTCAAGTTTCTCCAAGTAGCAAAAATAATACTATTTGTTTATAACAGGACAAGTTGGGGAAGTAAAAGGGTGAATGAAATCACCCCAGAATAAGAGGGAAATGCAGGAAGGTGTTCTCAGTGGCAGCAAAACTTGAGACCAGAAACTGTACATTGTATTCTTTCTGCTTCTTGTCTCTGTCTCTATCTCTTTCCTGGCCTAGTGGATTCTGAAACATAGTGAGACATGGGACAAGCCCTTACTTCCTAAAATTCATGATTCTGGAGGAAAGAGACACTTAAGGCCCCATTTAATGTGCCCCGAATAGCCCTAGGAAGCACTGTGAGTGGTCCAGTACCTTGCATGAACCAATCACTAAAGTCAGGAGGCTGGACTACTCCCTGATTGATGCTACAAGGCCCAGGCCTAGGTCTGGTCCACTGTGATTCACTGAAAAGAGACACAATCATTATGGGACGTAAAGAGAGGTACTGTTTCTTGAGATCCTCCTTTGACACCAGAAATGTGATTTGCATAAATGAAACTAACCTGGACAGTAAGTATGGTTACTTGCCCAGTTAATGAAGAAAGTGAAATTCAAAGAAATTAGGAAGATTACCCACCCTCCATCTCCTTTAAAATATCCCTTTTTACCCTTACTCCTAGGTCAGGTGTTCTGTAAGTAAAGAAGATATTTCAAGGCACAGGCTACAAGTCATTTTGATGGTTGTGAATCTTAGATAGACACAGCAATATGAAATTCTATCCTTAACTCTCCTGTGTCTCAGTTTCCTGATATGGTAAGTCGTGGTCACAATATCTCCCTCACCAGGTTGGTTGTAAAGGTTTCAAAGAAGAACGTATGTGATGTGATGTATCTCAGACAGTGCCCAACTCAGAGCTGGAAACAAGTAAGTGGTTGTGATTGTTATTATTAGTAGTATAATACATTGTGCCTGGTGAGCATGAAAAGATGAATATTGAAAATAAAAATAAATCTGGGGTCACCGACTGGGATAAAAGGCCATGATTGTGAAATGAAAACACTTTGCCTTTATTAGTCCTTAAAAAGAGAAATCCAAGGAGCCATAAGGGCTTATTACGTTCCAAATCAATCGAACATACTCTGCCCCACTGTAGGAGTTCAGGAAAGTCAGACTGAGGAAGGAGGGAAGTTACTAAAAAGGGAAAAGCTGAAAAGAAAAAGAAAGAAATCCACCGAGAAGGTGAATTTCTGTTTGAGTGGCTTCATCCAGTTAGGGTGGGTATAACACCTTCTGCTTCCACTTCTAAAGAGAAGCCAATAAAATTGCTCCAAAGAGGAAAATTGTCCCAGTGAATGGTTCTAGGTTTCTAACTCTACCTGACAGTGTCTGTATTTGATAAAAACCGGATGGCTGCTTCTGCTTGCGTAGCTAGAAAAGGATTGGCCATGCAAGGAAAACGATAATTCTGGAGAAATACCACATTGGGAATGTACAGTTTGGACTCTAGATAAAGTTGTCTGTCTCAATTTTCAGCTTTCCAGCCATGTTTCTACAAGAAAATTTCTACCATCCCCTGCCACAAATCAACAAAATCTAGTGGCCCATTTTCAAACAACTGAAGAAGCACAGGATGTTTTTGCAGATTCTTCCTGCTTTCATAGAGACCTACGCAGAGCTAGAGGGGTAGAATAGTAGCTAAAGTACAGGGTGCTCTTCCAAAGGATCTGAGTTCAGTTCCCAGCATCTATGTGTGGCAGCTCACAACAGCTGTAACTCTGGGTCCCAGGGATTCCAATGCCATATTCTGGTCTCTGAAGACACCTGGACACATAGGACACACACCAACATACAAATACACATTCATGTACACACACAACATACATCTATCTATGTATCTATATCTATCTACATAATTTTAAGATCTAACTAACTAATCCCATGCAAATAGACACTGGGGGATAAGATAACAGGGCTTTATAAACATAAGAATGGAAAAACTAAAAAAACTGAGCAAATTGACTTGGGGATTCAGGCTAAGTAAGTAGCAGCTATCTTAGGGTTTTATTGCTGTGAAGAATCACCATGACCACAACAATGCCAAACAGAAAAAAAAATTAATTGGAACTGGCTTAGTGGTTCTTAGGTTTACCCATTATTGCCATGGCTAGAAGCATGGTGATGTGCCAGCAGACAACGATGGTAGAGAAGGAGCTGAGAGTTCTACATGTGGAGCAGCAGGCAGCAGGAAGAAAGGGAAAGATACTAGGCCTGCCTTGAGCATTTGAAACTTCAAATTCTGCTCCCAGTGACACATTTTCACCAAACAGGCCATATCTACTCTAACAAGATCAGACTGCCTTAACAGTGCCACTCCCTGAGTCTACGGGGCTATTTTCATTTAAACCACAACATCCAAAAGAGATTATCATACCTGCTAAGTTCTTAGGCAGTGGGGAAAGATGGGGAAGAGCATCTTCCCCATAAGAATGATTGATTGACACTCAACTGCATGGCTGCCAGTTCATCTTAGTTAGTTTCCCACCCACAGGTTCAAAAATAAACTGATTTGCTATTGCTACCCAGAATCTGTGGAATTTTTTGTTGAGAGGAAAGCATCTCATTTCCTACACTCGTGGCCTCCATCAACAGTTTTCCTTCTTTGTGCATAGTTTCTCCTGAACCCAGGGCTTTGAGGTCAAGTGTAAAGAAAGTACTTGGCCAAAACTTCAACTGTATAGAATCTGAACGTGGAGCCTTCTAGATCCAGTTGTAGAAGGTGGTTGTGCTATTCTATGGTATAAGGCATCTCCCTCTTAGGAAACGGATTCATTAGGGAACGAACAGAGCAAAGGCGGCATGGACTTTTGAGCCTGCACTGTTGAAATAGGCTTTGTCCATGAAAGTGTGAAGGATCCTACTTTCAATGGGACCTAAAACTTCTAGGAACTGACCCAAAGAAGAGGAGCAGGCCAAAAAAAAATTGAACAAGACTTTGACACTTTGGCTTTGGTGAGGTGAGGAATGTCACCAATCTCAGGAATGCTGTCACACACAGGCCACCGAGCTACTGCTTTGCATCTCTACTGACTGAAAAGAACAACAAAAGCCAACAACTTGAAAAAATGAGACGAAACAATGGACACAGGAACTATGTCCAATGGGGTGGCCTAGATTACTAAGTACCTGGTTTCCCAAAGGAAACAGCAGTAAAATGCATTCATCTGGAGCACAATGTTTCTCAGATCCTTAGATATTTAATTTTTTTTTCCAGATGTCTGATAGAGGTAGTCAAGGCTGGCAGTGTGTGTGTGTGTGTGTGTGTGTGTGTGTGTGTGTGTGTGTGTGTGTGTGTGAAGAGTTAGATGTTGAACAGCCTTTGGAATGCTTCCAGCTCAGTCATTTCTCTTATTATTATGTCCAGCCACAATCTGAAATAAATGCTTTCTATGGCAGAGAGACAAAAAAATCAGAGGGATCAAAATGAGTAAGGTGGGAGCCAGCCTTCTGCACCTGGCATCTTGGACTTCAGCTGAGTTTTGAGATTAACTGGGAGCATTTTCCTTACTCCCCTGTCCTGGAGAAATCCCTAATGATATTCAGAATGGAAGAACTGTAGAGAGATAACAAACACCTATCTGAAATCTGTGATTCTAAAGGGAACAAGTTCCTTTAAGAGTCCAAGAGTTTAAAAACAAAAACAAAAACCAAATAAAAGAAAACAAAACAAAACAGAGTCCAAGAGTTGTCAAATTTAAAAATGGGGCAGGGAAGTAATGAGAGCACACTCCAAAGACGAAAATAAATAAATTAAAAAAAAAACATTTAAAACACTTATTATTTATAGCCGTTTTATAAATGAAAACTTAAACTACTTTGAGACTTCATCTTACCCCAGTCAAAATTGTCAGGATTAATAAAACAAAGGACAGTAGATACTAGTGAGGATGGAGGGAGAGGAAAACACTTTTCCCTGCTGGTGAGGATGCAAACCTGGACAGCTACTATCAAAATCAGTGTATAAGTTTCTCAGGAAGCTGCAAATAGATACAGCTATACCACTCTTGGGCATGTACTCTATCTCACCACAGACATACTTCCTTATTCATGCTCATTGTCTGCCTTGACTCCTAATACCCCCAAACTGGAAATAACCTATATGTCCATCAGCTGACGAATGAGTAATGAAAAGCTAGTGTATTGACAGAATGGAATATTATTCATCTGTTTAGAAAAACAAAGTTAGGAAATTTGGAGATAAGTGGATGGAGCCAGAAGCAATCATCCTGCGTGAGGTAACACAGCCCCAGATGACAAACACTGCATGTTTTCTTTTAGATGTGAATAGTAGGTTTTAAGCTGTAGATAGGTGTATTTCACTCAAAAGAGATATTAGATAGCTGGTAGGGGTCTAGGGAAGAGGAAGGAGTTTTCCAAGGAAGAAAATTAGAATATAATGCTATGGAGAGACAAAACAGAAACTAGAATAAGAGGATTAAATGGGAGGGGGAGGAACAACAGCATAGATGGGGACACAGAGAAGGATAAGTAACATTAAAGGTCTTTTGAAAAGCCACAAGGAAGCCTACTACTATAAAAACGTCCTAAAATACATGCATATAAAAAGGGATTTGAATGAAGTTACATCATAATTTTGAAGACAATGCCCTAGTTAAAGAGTATGCGCTACCAAATCCAACCCTGGAATGGGTTACATGTTTTTTGAGTCACTGGCCAAAGGGCTCTGATAGACCCCAAATACTACAGGTTTAATGCCCATGCTATTGGTTACTCTCCACAACCTTATGGTATGGTGCTGTTGCTGAAGACACTACAAACTTATGTCAGAGAAGATGGAGAAATTGAGCTGGTGTCCAACTAGAAGCTTCACCCCTATTGGCTACTTTCACAGTGTTGGAAGGTGCTGTGCACATGACTGGAAAGGAAAAGGGATCATCCATCACATTCAAATACAAACCCTGTTAGCTACAAGGAATAATCCACGGTGCAATAGTGGTATAAATGTTATGGAAGTTACTAGCCTCTTTAGTAACCACTAACTAGTTAGATTCACAGTCCTCGATATCCTGCGACTAGGCAGGCCATGGGCCCTAGAGCAAAATGCACTGCTATTACTTTGCTAAATGAATTTGGTAATAAAATGATTCTTGATAACATATGGCTAGGCACCTAGATCAATGCATCCCCTACACTCCTCAGAAGGTCTTCTTATAGTAGATGTTAATTAACACAGAGACCTACAACTGGACAACGTATAGACAGCGAGAGACTCTGGAATACTCAGCCTTAAATGCGATGACTCTATCAAACCCCGTCCTTCAAGGCTCAGAAATCTTATAAGAGCTAAAGGCTTCTCAATGTCTGTCCTGATATGGCTGTATCCACACTGGATGGCCAGAGAATGCCTCTTGCCTTCAAGTTTCTCATAATCTTGCCAGTACCTACCCTACCTGTGCTCCAAGAAAAAAGTGCCTTCTAGATACCACAGGGCTGATGTACATATTATTCACAGGGAGAATGGTAGCATGCATAAGACCTGCACAGATTCAAACCTGACAAAGTCCAGCATTGAGAATGGAAGAGCAGACACACAGTCCAATCACGATCTAAGATGCTGTTTGAAATTGGTACCTTCTGGGAGAGGGGAAATCAATGTTCTCCAGTGGAGTGTCCCAGGGTAGATCAGCTGGACTTCAGGGCAGTCCCCGAGCTCAAGAGTAGTCTGTCAACACAAAAGAAACCCCACGGTTTTGGATTTCTTCTTTTGTGTCTCCTTTTAGTTTACTTTTTAAAGATAAAGAATACAAAGGGTGAGAGTTAACTGGAAGAAGTTGGGGGGATTATATAACTAGAATATATTGTTGATTTGAAGGGTGGCAGTGCCTTCTCTACAAGGAGAAAAGTTCCAGCACAGAGTACTAAGCTCCGGTATGGAGAGAAGGTTGGCCATTGGCCTTGAATCTGCTGACTTTTGCCCAATCTCTTGCCTCCCAGCTGCTCTCCATCTCTTCTCTTTTGCTCTATGCTAACCAGGCTTCCCAGTGTCTGTCCTGATGTGGCTGGACCCACACTGGATGGCCAGAGAATGCCTTGCCCTCAAGTTTCTCATGATCTTGGCAGTACCCTACCTGTGCTACTTTAGGCCACCCCCAACCTGGCCAACCCAGAGAAACACTGGAAATTGGGATTTCTACACTTGAAATCTAAGTTGACACTTGGCCGAGTGAATGGCCATGTGCTAAATAAGACAATGACACCAGGTCTACCTACAGTATATAACTACTGTTGTCAATTTTCCTCAATAATGTTGTTACTAACAGCCACTTTAAACTTTTCATTATGGAAAATATCAACTATTCATGTTAATGGAAAAGGATCACTCACTAGCCTGCACCCACAGACAGCTTTCTGATTAATTTCAAATTTGCAACCATAAAAAAAATAGTTGCATAGTTAGCAATTCACTGTGATATTGCACAGTTACATTTTTGACTAAAGTCGTATTTGCAACGTGGCAGTTTTGGCAGCCCAGACTTTTAAGACCACATCCTGCCTGGCTTAGTAGGGATGGATCATTCCATCATGACTGAGCTGATCTGGTCTAAACTGCTGAAGTGAATCTACTCAAGACATTATACATATGCTCCTTTTCTTTAAAATAGAATGTGATTTAAAAAGGTCATAAACGTGTTCCTTCTTCAGGTTGTTCCATGAAGACCTCCTTTCTGTCTCTGATAGCAGCTTGGCAAGAGAATACATTTATTGCTTCTGATCTCACCCACAAAAAAAGGCCAATGAGGTAACCCAGACCATGCCAGGCTCCCCCAGTAATTCATTACACGGCCCATGTGTGAGTTTATCTAAACATTTCTTGAAGCTGTTTCTATTTCT
Source organism: Mastomys coucha (assembly GCF_008632895.1). Classification (NCBI taxonomy): domain Eukaryota; kingdom Metazoa; phylum Chordata; class Mammalia; order Rodentia; family Muridae; genus Mastomys; species Mastomys coucha. The sequence goes on from NW_022196896.1 coordinate 103,592,493, forward strand.
AGCTTGTACCAGTTCTGGATAAGCCTGCTAAAAGCCATGAGATAATCGAAGAAAATCATGAGGTTGTGGTTAAATAATGGAGCCCACAGGCACCTGTGGCTCTCCTCTAGGCACAAAATTGCTTAAATGGACTTCAGAGGCAAGCAGCAAAATTAGTAGCCATTATCAGTTAAACTTTTTCTTTACTGCAAAAGGGCTTATCTTCTAAACCAATAAATCCTCACATAGTTGGAAAGTGAGCACATTTTTTAAATACTCCAGATGCTTTGTGATATTTTATACGTCGAAGTGCAATGTAGACTGGTGGCATTAAGGTTTGTTGGAGAGCTTTTACAAGCCCTATCTTCAATAACCACCATCTGGACGTTTGTCTTTATTAAGGTGAAGATGGATATTATGTATGTATGAGTGTGTGTGTGTGTGTGTGTGTGTGTTCTGTTGTTTCTTCTTTGGGTTAAACATAATAATGTAATCATGAAGAAGATGACTTTGCACTTCCAAACACACTTCCTAGTAGCACAAGCAAATAAATCTGTTTACAGTGACATAATGCTAATCTACGTCGTATCACCTACACTTCCTTTTTCTGAAGCATTGCATCCTCAACTTCGGTAAGGGGTTGGTGATGAGGGGACCCTCTTGGAGATAAAACTAGGTGACAACTAACACAGGGTACACAAATCTATACCAAACAACAAACAAACAAACAAGCTTAAGTCCTCAAGAATTGTTCCATGACAGCAGTAAATGCTAAAACATGTAAAAATGACAGACATTTGTGTATTCTGCATAATCAGATTTAAACCAACTTGAATTGCATTAGTTATAAGAGTCTGTAAAATACTAATTGAGTCTTGTTTCATGGTTAAATTTGTTGTGATACAAATAGCTTTGAATTAAAATTCATTGGTGATAGCCTGTGTTTGTGCTTTTACCACTTAATGATACTGTTTTTACAAATATATCAAAATAGTTGTCACCCATCAGGAGGCTAAATTTTGGACCTAGTGAATTCAAATGGGATTTGATAACATCCGTGGCACCAAATACAAAGCTGTGTATTGCCAAAACAGACGTTTTCTTCAATTGCATTGGCTTTTCATAGGTGATATCTTGAGTTTCTCTACTAGAAACTGCAGGCATTTCCATAGTGGACAGAGAAACACTGAGTCTGTCTGGCCAGGTACTAACTGGGACACCATCAGTCAGGCAAAAGTCTAAACAGAGTAATTGAAGGAAGTCAATATTTTTTAGATAATCTCAGAAGGCACTTGACCTGCAAGTACTAAGTATATTTCAGGGCTAAAGCTCTTATACCCAAGAGAAAAAAAATCAGAAAGTTGTTCAATTTTTATCACAGTAGGAGACTTGTCTGTTTGGACCATACACATGCATCTTGCACTACAAAGCACTGGTTCTCTTCTGTCTTAGGGCAAGTGCTACACACCCTGCTTGCCTTGCCTGGAGTTCTTTACCTCCAAGGCCATCTCTTCATCATGTGGACTTCAGCTACCTCAGGGTATCCACCTTCTTAGTCTGGGCCACATAGTACATAATCAACACATGAACAGAACTGTAGATAATCAATATGGTCTATACATTATTTGTAAATGTAGTATGTGTTTCAGTGTCCACACTGGGAGATCTAAAGTGCCCACCCAAACTGTGATACCACTGAAAGATGAGTCAAAGATCAAATCTCCTCTCCAGACACAAGTACAAGGAGGCTTCATCCATCTCTACCTCTAACCGACTCCAGACACACCACTTTAAAAATGCTGCTTCAATAGCTTAATGAGTTGTGGTTTTAAAACTAGAGGATGAGGGTTGGGGAAGTAACTTGGTGAAAGATTGCCTATCTTGATGAGTGAGACGCTAGGTTCCTTAACAAACAAAATAAAAACAAGGTACATGGCTCCAAAGGAATAAAAGTCAAGGTTGTCCTCTGATTTTTACACCTTTATGTACACCTGTACACACACACACACACACACACACACACACACACACACACACACATGACTAAGGATGGAGAAAGATGTCCACACTCTGTAAAGTTCAGCAGGAGGCAATCTGCTTTGAGTATGAATGAGGGCAGAGGAGGCTGAGGACAGAATCCTGCTGGTGGAAGACTGATGTGGGTGTGGCATGGAGACAGCAGCATCCACAATCTGTTTCAGACCCCACCCCAGCTGGACCACATCTTTGCACGACCACCATGATCTCTGTATACAAGGTTCAAAAAGTGCTGCCTGTCTTCAGCAACCGGAGCTTAGACTTTTTTGAGCACATGAACCAGTTTATTTGAGGGCAAGGTCTTCTTTTTTCCATTTGAATGTTAGAGTACTGGCCATCACTTGTGTAAAATGATGACTCTCATTATGACTGACATTGAGTGGAAGAAAGGTGAGTGAAGAGAACCACAGATCTCCAAACTTCAGTGTGTGTGTGTGTGTGTGTGTGTGTGTGTGTGTGTGTGTGTTCATCTGCCTTAAATAACTCAGTCATTGAGAACTGTCAAATGTATTTCTGTGGGGTTGCAGCTCCTCTTAGTCTTCCTTTCCTTACCCATTCACACAAAATTGCATGGTCAACACATCTCTGCTGCGAACCACCAGCTCTCCATAATCTGCTCACTCAGATTCAAATATTTTCCAGTCTCTTACATCTACCAGAATGGCAGAGCACAGGGTGTGGGGAATTAATCATAAAAGTCCATCTGTTCTTCATCCCTTCCCTTCCTCCCTTCCTTTCTCCTTTCTCTTCCTTCCTTCCCTTCCTTTCTTCATTCTTACCCTCCCTCCCTCTCTTCCTCCTTTCCATCTTTACTTCTTTCTTCCCACTCTTTTCTTCCATTCTTCCTTCCCTTCTTCTCTTCCTTCCTTTGTTCCTTCTTTCATTCCTTCTTCCCATCCTTCCTTCTCCCCACTCTTTCCTTTCTTCCTTCTCTTCTCATTTCCTTGGTTGGCGCATGCTAATCGGGTAAGCATATGTTTAGCAATCATAGGATGCACAAAGTCAAAGGCAACACTGATGGGTTATCTCTACCCATTTTGGCACTTTTCTCTCAGCTGGGGTGACCAGGGAATGAGACCAGCCAGTGATGACAAGTGTGCCTTCTCTCAACCCAAGTCTTGTAAAGTAGAAAATCTTAAACAGAAATATGTAATCAATTTAAGCTTATTTTATGCAAATTACACCCTATTAAGGAGGCTTGTGAACAATCTCTCTGAAAACAAGTTTCTGTGGGCTTTTTTGGCACAGCTGTGATCGACAGTACTAAATGCCAGCAGACTTTGCATATTTAAAATATTTAATGATGGGGAGAAAATATAAAATTAATTATCTTTGTGAGAAAAAAACCTGTCAGACAGCTAATTTATTAAAAACTAGTTTAGAAAATTACTACATAAAACATTTCTAAATAAGAGAAATTGATCTACCTAATAATAGCTACTGGAACTACACCAGTCACGCTGAATTCAAAGTTATGTTGAGCTCCAGTCCAAATAATAGATGACATAAATTATACTTATAATATACAATCAGTTGCCCATGGCAATATCAGGCAGAAGGAAGGCCCTTCAGACCATAGTCACAGGTCCTAAGGTTTTATGCCAGAGGTATTTCAGGGAAGTCAGGAAACTTTAATATTTCAACTATGCCTATAAAGTATATTTATTTTTTTCTCATGAGTGCTGTGGTTTCTACGGTTTATTTCAAGACAGCTTGTTTCCCACTGTCTTCATCATTTTCGCCTTTTGGTATTGGAGCTCTCTTCCTGTTTTCAAAACTAGGTGCATTAAATATAGAAATGTGTACACCATCATAATATGCGGGTGAGGCAGATGAAATGGTTAACCAATGCTGCATTATTTAAGCATCACATTTGTCCGAGACTTTCAGCTTCACATAAGGAGCGTACTGTTTGAAAAGAATGAAACTACACGATTTTATTGCTTGAAGATATTTATGCACGTAGCTCCCTGAAATGGAAAGGCACACACTTTTATCGCCCTGCTCCCATAACTCAAAACTGTTGAATAGATTTAGTATTTTTAAAATGAATTAAAACCAGACCTGGGCAATTTAAGCTCCAAAACTGGTGGTTTCCAGAAAGTGTAAGAAGAAAATGGTGACGACAGAGGAGCCTCCACCAGTGCAAGGGTGTGGGCTCCGAGAAACCAGGCTGTGGAGAGCTGAAGTAAGACCTGGGTTCAGAGTGGAGATTGCAAACCAAGTTAAATGACAAAGAGCAGAGGGGAAGGAGACAGCTTCCTAGACTCCAGAACATTCTTTCTTTAAAATGAAGGCAGTCTATGGCAGAGATCTGTTCTGGGGACCCTAAGATGGAAAAAGTTCACTTTAACTGGCGGTTACTTCAGTTCCCCAGAATTGCTATTTCTGGGCTTGTAGAGAAACATTAACCCAAATCACCCACTTTAGCCTCTTTTGATCTTATTTTACTAAGAGAAGAGCAGACGGTGCATCTTGGAGGCTGTGTTCGTTTGTCTCTAGCTCCAGAGCTGACCTCACTCCCCTTGCCCACCTCAGCCATCACGTGGAGATTCCTCAGGAGGACACCGTTGCCCGTTTGGACTCCTGAGACTGAATGCTCCAGAACCTTCATAGAGAATTCCCACACTGCACTACAACACTTTCCTCCCCTTCTGCCTTAAAGAAGCCTTAGAAAGGGAAGGTTTGAACTATCACCCCCTCTAAGGCAAGTGAGAAGTAGTTGTCCTGTGCCTTCTGTGAGAAGATGTGGAGAGACATGCAAAGCTGAGTGAAAGTGTAACAAAACGGCAAGATCCTAAGGGAGAAATGTGTGTGCGGCACAAAGAGAATCCTGCAGCTACATACTGCATAGCTGTTAGTAAGCCGGCCACATGGAAGCTACTACCCGGTGAGCAGCGGTATTAGCAAGCTGTTGGACCACGGGGCTGTTCCAGACTAGGACCTCTTTGGGGGGAGCATCTGCTTTTCTAGCCCCCTGACTTCTCCACATTTTTCCTGTTCGGGTTTTGCTCTACAATTGTCTGATCCTGATCCAGAGCCTTCATTCATATCCCGTCTAAGATCAGAGCTGTGTGCCCTCTTGTTAACTCTAGGGAAAGCAATCTGCTATCAGATTGGCTTGTGCGCATTCCGTTTGCATCATTTCCACAGCTACTTCTTATTGACAGCTTCTGATGCACCCACGATTACAGAATGGCAGAGATATACGTACCTTTATTACTTTTATCTCAATGCTCGTTTTTGTAAATATAAAATTGGAACATGGGCTCTCCTCTCTATTGTAACTTTGTACTCACAGAACATTCTCCCAGTCAGTCTATTAGTAAGAATCCTGCCTTATTTTTAGCCTGTTGTGAATGTGTGGTGTGTGCATCTGTATAGGGAGGGAGTGTGTGCTGGCAGTGCGCATGTAGGGGTCAGAGAGGGTGTCTGCTCTGCCATCTTCCATCTTAGTTCTTCTAGACAAGGTCTTTATGATGCCTGAAGCTTGGCACTATGGCTAGGCTGATTGCTCACTGAGTTCCCAGGATGCACCTACCACAACACTGACTGGGGTTACAGGCACGGACTTCCATGCCAAACTTTTATGTGGTTGCTTGGAATTTGAATTCATGCCTCATGCTTGTACTGTAGGCACTCTTACTCACTGAGACATTTGCTCAGCCTCCTGATCATTCATTTAACAGCTATATAATATTTCAGAGTGGAGACACACTCCGTTTGCCATCCATTGCTACCCAAAGCTAGACCTGGCCTCCAGTTTATTCTTTTTCTTTGCCGCAGTGAAATAATAATGTATGTATATCCTTAGATATTTTCATTTCTCTATTGTTGGTTTTCAGGAATGGAATTGCTAGGCTAGAAAACACACACACACACACATTCAGTTTTAATAGAAATTTCCAGGCAGGTTGCTTTCAAAAACTGTTTTAATTCACACTACCAATGTGTGAGAAAATATTCTTTCTGTATTCCTGTCAGTAACAGATGTTTATACTTTTTTTTTCAATTTTTAGGAATTGCTTTCTTATTTTGAATCTACTTAAATGCTTAACTCTATAAGACATTTGAATGATTCTAGACTGATATTCCTGCAATCAACTGTATTCAAAAGAGCCCAATCCTTACCAGTGTTCCATGCTTTCTTTTCCCATACTTAATAACCTTTATTAACTTTGCATTTATTCTTTTATAATGGTGTGTGTGTGTGTGTGTGCATGCCTGTATACATGAGTAAAGGTCCCCTCAGAGACCGGATATAATGGGCTCCTTTAGAGCTGTAATCATAGGCATTTGTGAGCTACCCAACATGGGTGCTAGGAACCAAACATGCGTCCCCTGAAAGAGCAGGAAATGCTCTTAACCACAAAGATATCTCTCCAAACCTACATGTATTCTTTTAATCCTCTGTCTTTCACAAAATCTACCATTTCATATTGTTTTCTTACCCTCTTTTACTGACTTGTTTCTCATCTATGTGACCATGGATAGCAACCTTCCTTGTTGGTCCTATGGAGACCAAACATTGTGCTACATGAAGGCCCCTATGTTACTCAACAAGTTCTCAGTTAATGAACATCAAGGTCACTTTCAATTTTCAACTATTCTAAAAGATATCTCTGTGAATAATCATGAGCATAAATCATCTCATATTTTTGGCATATTTTAGGCTGCATTCCTAGAAATTAGAATGCTGTGCAGAGAGTGTTTTACATGAAGGTATAATTGTCTATAGATATTACCAGCACCCCTCCATTGGAGTTATACACATTTCATTTCTACCAGAAATAAGAGGAGCTGCTTTGTGCAATATTTCCAAAATTCTGCACTTCTAAAGCCTTAGATTTTCATCAAGTCAACACATGAAAAATGATAGTTTCATTTAATTTGTCTTTTATTGTTAGTGAGATTGTGAATTTTCTTATATGTTTAAATGCCATTTGTTAGCAGTCGTGGGTTTTTTTATTAGATATTTTCTTTATTTACATGTCATATAAAATCTCCTTTCCCAGTTTCCCCTCTGAAAAAAAGAAAAAAGAAAACAAAACAAAACAAAAACAAACCCCTCTCCCATCCCCCCTCCCCCTCCCTCTGCTCACCACCCCACCCTCTCCTGCTTACTGGCCCTGGCATTCCCCTACACTGGGACATAGAACCTT
>NW_022196896.1:103599710-103599855 GCF_008632895.1 Mastomys coucha
TAGAACCTTCACAGGGCCAAGGGCCTCTCCTCCTGTTGATGACCAACTTGGCCATCCTCTACTATACAAATGCTGCAGGAGCAATTAGTCCCACCATGTGTACTCTTTGGTTGGTGGTTTAGTCCCTGGGAGCTCTGAGGGTACT
>NW_022196896.1:103600858-103601336 GCF_008632895.1 Mastomys coucha
ACAGAAGCTTTGCAACTTTATGAGGTCCCATTTGTCAATTTTTGATCTTAGAGCAGAAGCTATTGGTGCTCCGTTCAGGAGCTTTTCCCTTGTGCCTATGTCCTCGATGCTCTTCCCCACTCTCTTTTCTATTAGTTTCAGTGTCTAAGGTTTCATGTGGAGGTCCCTGACCCACTTGGACTTGAGCTTTATACAAGGAGATAGAAATGGATCTATTTGCATTCTTCTACATGCTAACTGCCAGTTGTGCCAGCATCATTTGTTGAAAGTGCTGTCCTTTTTCCACTGGATGGTTTTAGCTCCTTTGTCAAACACCAAGTGGCCATAGGTTTGTGGGTCCATTTCTGGGTCTTCAATTCTACTCCATTGATCTTCCTGCCTATCTCTGTACCAATACCATGTAGCTTTTAATCACAATTGTTCTGTAGTACAGCTTAAGGTCTGGGATGGTGATTCCACCAGAGGTTCCTTTATTGTT